>NW_009695096.1:0-26382 GCF_000703405.1 Apaloderma vittatum | reverse complement strand
ACTGGGTTTTAGCTCAAACCCAGGACACCAGTATAAGCACTACAGTTCATACTCTTACTGTTTTCATCACATCAAAATGTGATGTGTATAGAGCCTAATGTAGATCAAATTTCTACTGCTGCTTGATCCAGCAGCACACAGATCTGGTATTAGTGCCTCTGGAAGCCTGGTTGTACTTATGGATAACATTTGCATCCTCTCTGTTTCTGAGTTTCACTTCCTTGTTCTATGGACAAGTTAACTGTGGCCCAAGTAACTGAGTGACAGTCATGCTGTGCAATCACAGGATGCAAATAATCCTGCAAATCTAACTCATCTAAATGCTTCCATTGAAATCAAATGAGAAACACAAGACGAGGTGGTGGCAAGCTTTGTCTTACAGGGTACGTTAGATGGAGCAACTCTTAATGTAGTTACTGGAAACAGAAAGACAATTAAGGATTTTTACCATCAATGGAAGAGACTGAAAGCTGAAATTACTTTAGAAGGATTGAATAACATCCTTCTCACACAAGTTGTGAAACTAATAGAGTGACTGAATTCAGAGAAAAAACACAGGAGTAGTAATAAAAGAATCCACTGTTTTTCTTCTGAGTTCAGATTAGGTCATACTGAATATTATTTCATGGCCTTTCTCTAGTGGTTTGTGAGTACTTCCCAAAGCCAAAACATACATTTTTGGCTGATTAATGGTCTGTAGTTAAATGAGGGCAAGCAATGAAATATTCTGAGGCTGCAGAACACAAAGTGAATTGACAGAGCTCTCCAGCATAACTACAACATCCTCCCATGACAGGAGAAATATTATTTCACTGTCCCCATCTCTTCAGACTAGAATTTTGTGTTTCCCATGAAACCACTTTAGTCATGAAGAAAAATTTAATAATAGCAATGTACATTTCAAAGACATGAAGACATACTTTAGGTAGAGAAAATAAGGGAGCAAGCCAGCAACATACGATCAGAAAAATTTCAATGGATCGATGGATCATGGAGTAGGGAAAGTGGATGTAGGGGAAGTAATGTGCAGTGCATGTATTGTTTTCAACAATTTTCAAAATTGGATTATTTGCAACATAAGTCTACATGAGTGTATCAATATTAATCTTATAGTGTCATGGAATCATCACTGTTTTATTTAACTGTATCACGAGAAACAGCTAAATGAGCTGAGCAGTATTGCAGAATAACAGCATTTCTCCTGCCCTCCTATTTTAGCATCTACTTGAAACAGAAGAATAAGGGGCATAATTTCATTTTCTCATGAACACCTAAACTACTTACTTAACTAAGAGTGTGATATGGACAGAAAAGTGCCAATTTGGAAGATGCAGTGTAACGAGGGTTATTTTTTGAGTAATTTAGAAAGAGTTCTCAGGAGTAAGATTCCAGGATTGTTACTCATGTCTGTCAGGGGTGCGTCCTGGAAGTATTTCCTAACTTTGACCTGCTTCCAAATGGCTGGGAAACAACCAGGTTGCTCAGTGGAATTAATAAAACATTCAAAAGCTGTATTAGCATAATTTAAACATGTCATAAACATATCATCACCAAGGTCTAATTGAGGGCTCCCCGTAATCCATATTTTTTAATCTGATGCTAGCTACTGCAATGGCCCAGTTCTGTTCCCGCTGAAGTGAGGTGGAGTTTTGATGCTGAGAAATTACTGTTTTTAAATTGTCAAAGTCTGTACAGACTTTGCTGAATAATTTATTATTCCTTTGCCTGTACTGAAACTGTGTCCTGTGTGCATCTTCTGATTTGTGGAAGCCAGGAATACTTCACTGAAGATACATTTTATAGAGTGTCAGGATTATTTTGAAGTGTTTGCCTGGGTTTCTTCAAAGCAAATTGAAGGAAGGCAAGAATTCATCGCTATTATTCTAGTATCCTCCAATACTAGCCAGAATGCCCAGAGTGGTTTTCATCTCCAAGCATTTTCAAGACCTTTTTTTCTTATTGACAAATTGTCATCTTCAATTCCTAGATAACTTAAAGGCAGAAAGTTGAAGCAGCAGCCTGAGACCAGGGAGAACTGGCACCCTACTCAGTGTTAGCACTTAGAAATTTCACATTTTTGTTTGTTTGGGTTCTTTTTGAAAATGGTGCATGACTCAGATACCCACTAAATTAAAAATTGCTGACTCTTGGTCTCGGTGGTTTGGCCTCTCCCCAAAAAATTGAATGGGCTGGATGAGGATCACTGAATCATGTCTAGTCTGGCAGGAATGACTGTGTAGGAACTGCCAACATGTAAGTGGAGAGGTTGTGGGATTCTCTGGAGACAAATGTCTCAGTCACATTAAAGCTTTTAATGGTCGCTGGTCAGGAAGACTCCTCTGGAGTTTAGTGAGGCCATTGTCAGGCCTGAGGCCACGGGACTGCCTTTGAAAACTTGTATCTGAACTCCAGGCAAAATGCAGGAAGCCACCATACTCAACCAGGGAAAGCTGGCAGGCTAGATAAAGAGGCTCGTTTTTTGACACTTAAGCTGTGTGCACAAACTCTTGATTTTGCTAGCTAATGAATCATGTCTTGGCTTGAGAAGGCTGGTGTCACTGAAAACCTCTGTTGGCTCCAGAACACTTATCCTGGAAAGTCTCCTGTGATGCCCAGACTGGATCTAGTGAAGGGCCATGGTGAGAAACTAGTACTGATGCGAATGACTCAGGTTTGGAGTGATGCATCCTGTGACTAAGTAGCTGCACTCC
The DNA here is from genome assembly GCF_000703405.1 of Apaloderma vittatum. Taxonomy (NCBI): domain Eukaryota; kingdom Metazoa; phylum Chordata; class Aves; order Trogoniformes; family Trogonidae; genus Apaloderma; species Apaloderma vittatum. The sequence continues at coordinate 23,671 of NW_009695096.1, read as the reverse complement.
CAGATGGGCTGCCTCAGCCTTGGGAGGGCACAGTGCAAGGCACTGCTCTCATGCTTGCATCAGCTCTGGCTTCCAGGTTTGTATGTGTACATTTTTCTCTTTACTCTTTACCAAGAATCCAGCTCCGCTCCCCTCAAACGCAATGGCAAAATGCTTTGCAACTCCCCTGGGTGTCCTGCTGATTCACACTGCACAGTCCTTCTGGTAACTGTAAGTGACAAGCTGGTGGCTTAGGGCTCCATTGACTTTGTGCGCTTGCAGAGCAGAAGGCATATGTATTTGTGTGTGTATGTGTGTGTGAAATTGGGTATGTATACTGTGAAATGCTGCCAATGTGCAGCAGAGCAAGCGGACAAAGAGCTTTTGTTGCTATCTCTTCTCTGGAAGATCTTATGATCAATATGTAATCACCGTGAGAAACAAGCAGAAGATCCAACGCCCACAGAAAAGAAATAAAATAGAATTATTAGTAACAGAAGTATATTTCCTCAGTGTAATTAAACTTAAGTTGGATGATATAAAATAATTAAACATTGATGACAAGTTTTATTTATTCAGATAATAGTACTTATTTAAGTGGTTTTAGTTTTGCCTTCAGTGCCTGAAAAAGGTGACATAAATGCTGGGGAGAAAGGGATGAATGCATGGAAAAAGAAACCTGTCAAGTATAAGCATTCTTACTTCACATATTGAAAAGTCTTCAGCCTTGGGGTTTAAGGAGGTGGAAACAAAGCAGAGCTCAGTGCAGCAGTGGAGCCTGTGCTCAGCTGATGGGTACGTTAAGTTGGTACAATTTGATGCACACTACAACTTGGTAATTTGTAGCAGTAGATGAATCTCAGCCTGTGACCTGCTAGGCTATGTGCCAGCATCTCAGAACTTGCACTCCTGCTCTACTTTGCCAACTCGGCAGGGTTGTCTAGGAATGAATAGATTCGGAAACTGCACTGCTATTTTACCTCTAGAGGGACCACCAGGATCAGAGATGAAGCTTGCCGCAGGCTGGCAGTCAGCCCAGCACGCTCCACTTCCTTACTTACCTGCTCTGCCCGAAGACACGGTGTTCCAGGCTTTACCAGAACAATAATAACGAAGTACTGAAAGGAGAGGAACCGCGGGAAGCGAAATTTTGACCGGAATTTAACTGGCAGCCGGCTGCCTGCGAGCGCTGGGCTGTGTTCAGGGGTGGTGTGAAATCCCTTCCCACACTGCTTGGATGTCTCCTGCACTTTCCCCTCTTCTTCCTCCCCGTGAGAGGACAGTGTAGCAGAGGATTGTATTCAGGGGTTACTACTCTCTTTTGTAGTTGCGGTTCAAACCACTATGAACCACTGTCCTTCTCCAGTCTGACCTCTTCCACCGCAGCCAGGGCAGAATGAGACCTCAGAAAATGGTGGGTTAGGTGATGTCTGGAAATCCCTGAGCTGTGCTGTGAAATTGCTGCTCTGAGCAGTTAGGGCAGGAAACAGCGCTTTCACTAAAATTGAGAAATCACTCACAGGCTTCTTGTTCAGCATAAATCAAGGTGAACATGGTCTCCTTGTTGATGTATTTGCAAACTAGTCTGAACTTGCTCTTCAGCATGACTACACTCTGTCAAGAAAAATTCTGCATGGCTTCCTCCTACTCATTGCCAAATGTGTCTCCATGATCTTTCTGATTTATTCACTTTTGATGCTTACTTACAGTGAAATGCTTTGACTTACATTTTCAGCTTTTTGATCTTAAACCTCTAAATCAGGAAAAAAAGCTTTAGGTATGCACTTATAATTATATAGATATATAGAAAACATCCATGTGAAAACACTGGATAGCCAGTTAAAAGATTAAGTTGAATGAAATTTGTGATAAGCAGAATGTTTCCCTCTTCAGTGGAGAGCTCTGGAGCATTGTTGGATGACCACATAATGCACATTTTTCTTATTTATGTTGCTCTGTCCTGTTGACATGGCTGTGTTCTACCTAAGATGACTTAGTGTTGTAGTTACTGATATTTGGAGAGTTGAAACTTCTGTCTTCTCTTCATATGGGAAGCTTGGACTAGGCATCTTTCTTTAAGTTCATACTGAAACATCTATCTGCAAGGTCTCATGGTAGTCTTTTGACTGTGGCCTCTCTGCAGCAGACTGGAAAAGAGTGAGGGACACTGGAAAAAATGGAAGAAAACTTTTACAGTTCTGCACCAGCTGTCAGGGACAAAATCTTGCAAGAACTGAAGAAGAATGGCCTTGTTATTACGGTGTTACACTGGTAATTCAATGAATGATTTAGCTTTACGTGTTAGCTTTGCAAGATATCACCTGACCATGAGCAGGTCATTTAATTTATCTGAAGTTCCATTTACCATCAGTGAAATGAAAATAATTATACTTATTTTCTGCTGTCTACTTAGGCAGGCTTTCAAGGTACTAGTTGCCTAATGCTTTGTAGAGCTCTGAGCACTGCTAAACTTTGAACTGGTGTTAACGCCATGGCTGTTGCTGTGCTCACTGGTCAGCCCTGGTCTGCTTTATGCCCTTCTGGGATGCCTCTGGAGGAGGATGGAAGGGCAGGAGGAAAAGTGACTTTCTGGCATGCTTTTATTCACATTTCTCCATACTGGATGTTTTAAGTTTGTGGAGCAACTGTCTCACGTAGTGAGCGAGAAGCTGCCTGCAGGGGACTGAATACCGCTTGGTGGCTGAAAAATAGATGATGAGAAACAAAGCAACTGCAAAATATCCCAGACCCATATTAAATTCGCGAGAGTTTCTAGCCATAGATGTTGTGGTATAAGTGTCAAAGACCAACAGGTGCTCCAACATCTGTGAGCCTAGATAGCGAAGTTCACGTGCTTTCGCTGGCTTGGCTTACATCCTTGGGAAAACCCTCCCTTGGGCATCTTTTATAGGAATGGGCTGTGTCTACCTGGGGCTTGATCAGACACTTCTCAGCTCTTCTCCAGTTGAAAGGGGCAAAGAGGGAGAGAGAGGACGGTTACGTGACAGGTAAACTGGGAAGAATACAAGAAAGTGATCTGAGCAGCCAGGGATCAGGTTAGCAAAGCTAAAGCCCTATGAGCACAGGCTGAGAGAGTTAGGCTTGTTCAGCCTGGAAAAGAGAAGGCTCCAGAGAGACCTTATAGCAGCCTTCCTGTACCTGAAGGGGGCCTACAAGAAAGCTGGGGAGGGACTGTTTCACCAGGGCCTGTAGTGATGAGGGGTAATGGGTGGAAGCTGGAAGAGTGTAGGTTTATAGTAGATATAAGGAAGAAGTTCTTTACCCTGAGGGTGGTGAGGCACTGGAACAGGTTGCTCAGGGAGGTTGTGGATGTTCTGTCCATGGAAATGTTCAAGGCCTGGTTGGATGGAGCATTGAACAATCTAGTGGGAGGTGTCCCTGCCATGGCAGGGGGGTTGGAAATAGATGATCTTTGAGGTTCCTTCCAACCCAAATCATTCTATGATTCTATGAAGTAAGGGGATGGCTGCCCCAAAATATGAGCCTCTATCTGAATCTCTCACTTCTTTTCCCCCATATCTAGGAATGATCTCCTTAAGTAAAATTTTTACCACAGTTCCTGCCTTTCAGGTATGAAAAGCCTCCATGTATCCTGATAACTAGTCTACTACCACCAACATATCTCTGGATTCTGAGTTGTAAGCATAAAAACTGGCACTTGTTGTCTGGCTGCTGCCTTTGCTGTGATATCAACTAAGGCATTTCCCCAGGCAACTGGATTATCTTTCAAGGGTATAGGCAGCACAGCGTATCACCAAGATTTGTTCTGGCAAATGTACAGCCTCCAGCAGTTGCTTTGTCTCCTTCCCATTTGCCACCTCTTAACTTTGTAAGGAGTAAAATTTCACCCTACTTTTCTAATTTAGATTTTGGACAAGTTCACAAGCTACATTTCTATTTTGTTATTTATTGATTTTAACACGAGAGGTGCCATGGGAAGTTACATCAAGTTACAGAGAAGGATGCCCTTATGCTGGGTACTGCATAGATACAGTGTGAGAAGAGGGTTTGAAGAGTTATAGTACATTTAACTTTCCATTTATTTTTCACTGATTTGGTTATATAGCTACAAAAAGCCTTAAATCTATAGAAGCCAACTATTCAAGGGAAAGGAAGAGGAACTCTGCAGCCTAAAGTTTGCCCTTTCTCTTTTACAAAGTTAATGAAGTCAATGCAAATATATTTTCTACAGAGGAAGCTACGTTTATTGCTGACCCTGTTTTCACATTGTTCCTAGTGCTCTGTGCTTGTTTTCCATTTGCTGCCTGCAGATTCCCCACTTTACTTAGGTTCCCAAGTCAGCTCTGCATTTTTTTAGTTATTTTTTAAAAAAAATATCCAAACACAATTACAGTGAAAACAGTAGTCAAAACTTGAAAGTCAAATCATGAGTTTGGGAGTAAAAATGGAACAAGTGATCTATAGTCTAGCTGAGAAACTCCAGAGGCCCAGGTATCTGGATGACAAGGTCACTATAATAAGGAGAGAATGTTAACTATAATTAAAAAGTCTGCTTTCCAAGTTTGAGGGCAGGTTTAATATCAGGGGACAACATCCAATTTCCATAAGTCCCAAAGGCAGCTGGGAACGGATCTCAGAGGAGGAACATATGTGTCCCTTTTCCCCAGTTCTATCAGATAAGTGGGGGCTAGGTGGGAATGATAGTAAGCTGATATGTTAGTTTTGACCTGTCCAAGAGTTACACTTCTGAAACACAAATTACCACTTTACTAAGTCAGTCTTCTTGTTCTTTTGTGAAACATACCATGGGTCCTGTGAAAACATGTGAGAATTTTTTATTAATCAGAAACATTTATCTGGAGAAGAAAAGTCATAATTTGAGTGTCCTGTTGTCTCCCTCCTTTCTCATAGAATCAAGCATAGATGACTTGTCACTGATTAGGTCTGCAGGCCTCACCACGGCTCACTGCTACCACCCATGAACTGTCACTCTCCGTTTCTCCTACGATTTTTTAATTTATTCACTAACTAATTTTCTACAGGTACTTTTTTTTCCTTCAGTGTCCTTTATATACTGATGGAGAGCCTAACCTGAGAGTCCCACATTGCCTTTCCAACAACTCTGTACCATCTCTGGTCAGCAGAGCGAAGCAACCAGCATGTTATGATTTCAGTTTGCGCTCCTTAACTCTTTCACTGTTACACTGCACGTCCACATCCGTTATTTTTCCCTGTTACGTTTTGTCACAGACTTAGGCTAAGGGTTCAGGGACAGGGACCAGCTTTTTGTTAGGTCCACAAGACTTATAGCAATGCTTATCGATTGAGTATTGCAATAAAAATAATAAGCGTTAAATGTTATAGTGATTGTAATCATAATAACAGAAAAAATAAAACTGGAGAGGATTCTGCAAAACAAGCAAAGAAGTGGAAACTGAAGAAGTAGAATAAAAAAAGACAGTAAATCAGAAAAAAATGCAAGAAATGTAAACAGGAACAGATGGGAAGTAACAAAATAAGAAGGTAGAGAAATTTTGCAGAAAAAGATGTGAGAGGGAGAGAAAGAGCAAGAGAAATGCATGAGGATGGGAACAACAAAAGCTCTGGCACTATTTGAATAAGACAAAATTTTCTGCTACGTTTCCTGTGAAAGGTTAGGAATCTGGCTTTGAACTCTCCACACAGACAAAATTAATGAACTTCGAGGAAGGTAAATCGATGTCATAAACATTTTTAACCTTTGGGGAACTTTCAGCATTATTATTAGAAAAAATCTATTTGTTTCTAAGTATATATTTATAGACTTAGCACATTAATTAAAAAATGTGTTTGACACTGCAAAGTCAAGTTTGATGGTAATACTGAATAAAAACCAAATTAATAAGGACAAGAGGTTCTTCTGAAGACTTGAAGAAAGATCTCATGCTATTACCAGGTGTCGTGGGTTAGGGCTAGGCCGGCCACTAACATGGACAGACGCTCTCTAACTCCCTTTCCCTCCCCCCCAAATGGGAAGGAAAAGGGAATGAAGCAGAGAGACTTTCGGGTTAGAGAAGAAAATACTAGAACAGCTTTAATGAAACAATAATAGAAATAATAGTGGAATTATAAAAGTAAAGAACTATATATAACTATAGATAGTAGCCTGATATCAAAGCCAACTCCCTCCCCCGATATCAATCACCACTGGTGCTGCAGAGCAGGAGGCACTGGGGAAGCCCCAGGCTCAGCGGCGGCGGGAGCTGGATACAGGGAGCTGGATTCAAGAAGTCAGGATCCAGATCAAAACCAGGAGGTCAGATGGAGTCCTCCCTGGTCACCGGCTATTGCAGAAAAGGGCAAAGAAAAAGGGACGAAACTCTCGTGACCACTCAATTTATAATAAATATGACGTATATGGGATGGAATACTCTTGTTGGTCACCTGTCCTGTCTATTACCCCGCGGAGGTGCAATCTTTTACTTCCTTGTGACCCCTCTTACTACTCACAAGAGCTACACAAGAGCCAGCAGTGGCCTTGGTCACTATAAGTATAAGCAAGAGCCTTTCTGCATCCCAGTCCCAGGCAGTAACTGTAAACACCAGGTGTTACCATTCCTAGCAGTACACACTGTCTGCAAAACATGCTGCTAACTTCAGAAAGTGCAGCCTTTTAGAAGAGACTAAACTGAAAAGTAAAAATCACTCAACAGGACTGGGTTTTTAGCTAAACCCACGACACCAGGTGATTAAACAGTCAATGAAATTCATGTAGATAGGGGTAAAGGTAATGCACACAGCACAAAAACAATCTCAGCTTTAAATACACACTGATGGATACTGAACTACTGCTATTCAGGAACTTCAATAGGCAAGCCCATGAAAATGTAAACTCAATGCTGAGTACCCACTTAAAAGGAATGAGAATTACAGGAATAATTCCTACAGGACTAGATGATCTTTCAAGGTCCCTTCCAACTCCTAACATTCTGTGAATCTGTGAATTATTAGAAAAATGCTAAAAAAGGAAATGAGATAACATAGTTTTGCTAGTAGACATTCTTGGTGTGTTCACATCTTGAATACTGGATGCAGTTCAGTGGTCCCCTCTCAAAGGAGAGCAGAGAATAGCGATAAGTATAGTTGAATATATGGGATGGTTTGAATATGAAGAACAATTAAATAGACTGTGATTTTTCTTCATAGGTAAGAGGCAGATAGATGAAGAATCTGCTAATAATGAGTGTCACAGGAGAAGAGCAGAAAATGATTGCTCTCTGTGTCTTCTCATCCAGCAGCCATGTGACATCAAATAAAACTGAAAATAGAACTTTCTCCCATTCAGAACTTGTACACTGAGAACAGACATAACCCATAGTTAGGCTGGGAAACAATGGTGTCATGTTAGATGCAAGAAGAAATTATCCACTTTTAAACAGTAATCAGAGAAATTAATGGAATAAAAGAGTCATTAAGGATTATAATGTGCAAGGATTACAATCATTCACTGGTGGTAAGCTACAAATCCTTAGATGCTGGTTTGGGTTTTTCTGAGGAAGCATTTTTCTCTGGTCTGTGCAAACTTGCTCAGTGTTAGCGATACTGGTTTGGGTAGTACTTTAATCTGACTCATTCCTGGTATTATGTTCTCACATTTTCAGCACTGTTTTTATGATATAGCCTTATTTATATCATCTCTGTCAAGAATGTGCAGGCAGATGGACAGTGGTTTACACTGACTGATTGGGTGCGCTGGGAAGGTAAAGTGAATGAGTTGGAAAAACAACACCCATACCAATATACCCAGGAGTGTGTGACTCAGAGGGATGTTACAGGATTTGATGGTTGTGGAGAGGGATGAGATCTAGTGTTGCCAGCCAGCAAGATGACGAGTGTATTCCACCTCGCTGCAAACGTCCCTACACATTGTGATGAGAGAGAGAGAGATGTATCATGTGTCATCAGCACCAAAGCCACCTCTCCCCAGGGCTGATGACTGCTGCAGAGCAGCTCGTTGCATGCAGGCTTCATTGACACGTAAGGGTCACAGTGGTGCTGGCAGCAGCAGGTCTTTGGGCTGCAGCTACCTTCACTCCTCACCTGTAATGTGGGCTAAGAGTGTGAGAAACTGCTGGCCTGCAGGTGGGGAGTGGGCCAACCCAAGGCTAGACTAGCGATACAGTAACAGGAGGAACTACCAGACAAAAGATGTGAACAGGGAGTCTGGGGAAGTCCACGTGGGTGAAAATTTTCAAAGACAGTGGCAGGGATGTGCTGAGTGAGGCTGCAATTCTGAAGTAAGGATGTAAGTTCAGCAAGTTGGAGGCCGCTGGGGAAAGAGGAAACCATGGGGGGTTATTTATTTATGGTGGAGGTGGGGAATGAATGTCAAATGAAGCAGACAGGGCTGTTGTGGGGTCCCTGTTGAGCAGCCTCATGCCTGATGAATATAGCCTGAAGCGGGACAGACCACACATTCCCAGCGGGCTTGCTTTCTTCCTGCAAGATTCCTTCCTCACTCAATGAACAGGAAGACCAGCTTTTAATTACTGAATAGCTATTCATTGTGTTGTTTCTTTTTCATTGTTCTGCATGAAGCTTGTACGTCTACCTTGTTCACTGCAGTCTAGTTAGACTGAATTTTCTCATGGATGTGTGATGGTTGCAAGGATATCTGCCTCTTCATTAATACCTGTCTTCGCAAAATCTCTTTGAGGCAAGTGCTATGTTCTCCTTACAGAAGTGCATATATGGCACAAGGAGAATAACACTGGAATTAGTGTTTTGTGCTAAATTTAAGAAAACTAGAAGGTTAATTTTTCAGAGAATCCAGCATGATACTTCCCTATGCATATTAACAGTCTTTCCCATCAGAGTGGGCAGCAGATTCAACTGCAGTGTACTTCTGCACACTGGAACAGTAAGTTGCTTTTATTCAGAAAAAGAGGCAATGGAATTCAGAACAGATGTAAAATGGTGTTTCAGGGGCTCTAGAAAAGGCAGGGATAGAATTTTATTCTACAGCATACCATGCAGCTGCATTAACTGTGCAAAGTTATTCTTATTATTGCTGTAATCCCCTGTCCTGCCTACTTCACATTTCCTGGCTCCCAGATAGTGTTGTCCCTCACTGCACAGTCCAGTTGAAAACCACAGTTAGTTGTTCTCTGAAGCTGGAACAAGGGCTGCATCACTGGGCATATGCACAGAGAAGCTAAATTAAGGGTTTCAGAGGCAACATTAGTTCTGTTATTATTTAAGTTTTTGGCTTAGCAACTCTTCTAAACCAGTTTTATTAAAAATTCACAGATAAGTGAATTCCTATCAGATAGCAATGTATTGACTCACTCACGTCATCAGCCTGTAGTTTCAGTCTCACACAAACTCTTCCCTGTGTCTCAGACTCCCTCCTCTCCTCATTCCCTCAGCTTGTTCACAATACCCATTCCAGTTGTCTCTTCACTCTCAAGTTTTTGTCAGTAAATTTTTCCTCTTTCCCACATTCTTCAACTCTGATTTCTTGTTTCAGCACTTTTGCCTCAGTAATTTGTCTAGCCACAATGCCCCATCAAGCAACCCATCTCTTCTGTCCATGGCTTGTCATTCCCCTCACAAATTTTCCTCAACAATTCCGAATTCTAACTTCTCTGCTGCCAGTAGCTCCTAATAAATTTTCCCTTCCAAGCTCCTAATAATTTTCCCCTTCTCTTCTTTTCCATCTTTCTTGCCACACCCTTTGTCCTGACCTTGCATGTTACTTGATACCTACCTCTCCAAAGCATTTACAAAATCTTTATTTTCCATTCAACCTTGATTTTACAAAGTTAAACAAGATGTTCACCATTAAATACTGTAGCTATAAGGAAGTTTTATCATGATCAGGGATAACAGTATCTTTTGAATGTTTAATAAATTCCTACTGAGCATATGTAATAGATATGGCATAAGCTTATGAATTGTTCATCTTTAGGGGACTATTGATGAGGAAGGCAACAGGAATATCCTTGATACAAAACCCCATGTCTCTGCCAAATTTCAAGTTGCTGCTTCAAACCAGATATCTCTCAAAAAAGAGCTTTTATATTTTTTTATGTAAGGAAAACAATATCATTTTTCATCTTACCTTTGTTCAGGATCACAGAATCACAGCATTAGTGAGTTTGGAAGAGAGCCCTTGAGATCATGTAGTCCAATCTCCTTGTTTTGATGAACTTCATGACATTTCTGTTTGCCTGTCTGTCTAGCCTGTTGAGGTCTCTCTGAATGGCAGCACAATCAACTGGTCTATCAGCTACTCCTCTCAATTTTTACGGCTTCCCGAGGGTGCACTCGACCCCATCATCCAAATCTTTAATGAAAAGGTTAATCAGTACTGACCCTGTATTGACCCCTGGGGTCCAGCCCTAATGGCTGGACTTCATGCCACTCATGGTGGAGTCACCATCCCTGAAGGTGTTTAAGGAAAGACTGAATGTGGCACTTAGTGCCATGGTCTAGCCAATGTGGTGGTGTTGGGTCATAGGCTGGACTTGATGATTTCAGAGGTCCTTTCCAGCCTCAGTAATTCTGTGATTCTGTGTTCTCAAGCCTCTGCAACTGAGCAGTTCAGATTTCAACCCATCTCACTGTCTACTCATCTAGGTCGCACTTCAGCAGTTTGTCTATGAGGATGTGGTGGGAGGCAGTGTTGAAAGCCTTTTACTAAAGTCAAGATAAACAACATCTGCATCATCTCAGAATGCCAACATGTTGTTTAGGCATGATTTCTGCTGACTGCTCCCAATCACCCTCATGTCCATCAAAAGATTCAAATGTTTTTTCATGATTATTTGCTCCATCACATTCCCAGGGATTGAAGTGAGGCTGACTGGCCTGCAGTTCCACAGATTCTCCTTCTTACCTTTCTTGAAGCTGAGTAACAGGAGCCCTCAGTTCCCATGATTCTTCAAAGATTATTGAAAATGGCCTCATAATGACTTTAGCCAGCTCTCTCAGTACTCATAGGGTATATACCACCAGGTCCCATGGACTGTATGTCCAGTTTGTTTAGATGTTCCCTAACTTGATCCTCATTTCTGACGGAATTTTTGCAAGACATTCAGCCAAAGACTGAAGCTTTCACATCAAATGTAGTTTGTCAGATTGCAGCCAAGTGAAATCTGGTGCTTTGGGTGGAAGATGGCTTGTAACTAGGGACTTGTGTTTGTGTGTGTGCATGTGCATTACAGAGTTCCCAACCTATTAAAGATAGTAGTCAGCCCATGTACCTTTAGCTACCTAAAGGTTAAATATGTAATTAAGAAATAATTGTTTACATTCCCTCTATGGTTAATGAAGAAAGGCATCTCCAGTTGAGTCATCCAACTTATTTTTGATTAATTCTACCCTTGGTGTCCTAGGGAATGACAATTAATATATTTTAATTCTCTGAATTCTATGCCATGTCTTTAAGAGTCAATTCTACCCAATTAAACACCAAAGACAAAACACTCTTTGGTTTTAATTTCCAAATACATATATAATTTTTTCTAGCCGCATTGTCAAAGGCTAAAATTCTTCCTTGCTTTGACCAGGAACATGGATTCAGAATAAAGCACAAGTTATTTATGAGAGTTTCTCAGTCTGGTGTAGAACAAGGTGGAAAACTATGAACCTGAAAGGTGGAATAAATAAACAGCAGTTGGAATGAATGCTGTCACAAATAAACAACAGTTGCACCTTTTCTCATGCAATGTAGTGCCTACAAAACATGAGAATTTGCTGTGAACTTGATCATGACAATGGGACACTGAAGTACAGTCCACCAAGTCTGCCTACAAGATGGACTAAAGTTTGGTTTATCTGCTTGGATACATTTTGCTGGGACTTCCACAACACTGCAGAAATGTGAGATTTTCCCTGTTCCTGCAGAGATCCTGTAGTTTTAAATGTTCCCCAGGTCTCTCAGGAAGCAGTAGGAATGTGCCAGCATATTTGCCATCTAAGAAGATGTGATGCTTGGTATCAAACCTTGAGATGATATGTGCTTTCCTGCAGAGCTGTTCCTTGCAAAATTTGCCAGGAGACTCAACCAACCTGAGCGGTCCTGGCATAGAGGAAAAATTGATAAGGCATGAGCTGTACCAGCTCCAGAAATAATCCTATCAGACAGTGGACATCTGGACACAATTTCTTCCCTAGTTCTTCTTTGCTGGTATTTTCAGCTGTAACATGTCTGCTGTGTATTTAGACAACCAACATGTTGACTAAACTTAGGAGCTGTGGTTTATATGGTCATACATGATCCCTCACAAAGAGGACTTAAAAGATATAGGTGTATTTATATAGCTGTATTCAGCTTTTTGTTTAACAGATAAATAAATACTACAAACACGACTGCACTGAAGAGCATGTGAATGTGTCTCCATGGCTCTGGCTGTAAAAGAATAGAACAAAAAATAACGGATGGAGAACTTTGCAGCAAATTAGCAGTTATCTGCCAAAAAAAGTCTTTACTTTCCCTCCCTGAAAAGGCTAAATGGGGCATATATTGTCTCACAGAGGAGTTCCAAAGAATAGCTTTTGGAAAGAATAGGTCCACACTATTACATATAAACAATCACATAAACATACTTACTGAGGACCACAATAAAAAAAGAGAATGGACATTTTACTTAATCCTGTACATCACAGTTTCTTCACAATTTGATCATTCTGAAATACTGCATTAGTGACTATACTATACTATATTAGCTACTGTTCTAATTACTTAGAGGGAACTATTCTCTTTTTCATAGGCAAAATGGAAGATTTCATAACATGGTACTGTTTTATTTTCTAGGTTTTGAAATTACTTCATGGTGATGTTTTAGGTATTTCATATTCTTTTATTGATACCTGCATGAAATGAAGTCTGAACTATGTATAATGGTATTCATATATGAGCACACCCTTCTCACTGTCCTCCCTTCAGTGAACTGTGAGGTCTGAGGATGATGTGAGATTGTCTCATTTTATTGCCAAAGTAACTAAAGGCTTAGCTTTTCTTCACTGTGTCCTGTGTTCTTGCTCTCCCCTCCCCTCTCCCCTTCCCCTCCTCTCCAGGCTTGCCTTTTCCAGTTCCATAGATCTGATCTTTTATTAAAGAGCAGCAGGTAGTTCACTGTGGATGCAGCTGAGAATCTGGCTCTATACATCTAATCTTTCTAATCAGATAAGCTGACGAGTGTCCTTGCTGGAAGTGCAGGAGAATGCTGAGTGGAAGGGAACAGCTGGAATCCTTTTAAAGTCTAATTGCCTCATGTGCGCCTGTTATGATATAGCCAAGAGTTGGACAGGATGTGTAGCACATAGGCCACCTTTTAACATGATTTTAGTCCTGCCAGGAAAGCGAGGGAGGGTCATTAACCCCTAACTGTATGTGCATAGCACCCCACAATCATAATGCAAGCCTGCTCACCATTATTCTAACACTGCTAATTGGGAGGAGTTCAGTAGATGTATCTGGTATTCTCCAAGGTCCAGCTGGTATCCAATTTCCAGCAGAGTTTGCTGAGAAACATCAAGGTCAAGTAACTTCCCCAAGGTTACACTGTAAGTGGCTCAGCTGGGATTAGGACCCAGATTGCCCTTGCTCCTAATCTTTTGCCTTATTAATCACTGTAGTCTCTTTCTACAGATACCTAACAAGCTCGTATTTGTAGATTTACAAAGACAGTGTTATTGGCAAACTCACTCAATTTGGGGGAATAGATTTCACAGGAAAGCAGATAATGAAAGAGCATTAGCAAAGCTAAAGTGTAACTGAAATGGAAAAACTAAGGCTGAATTTTGCTTATGGGAGCTACTGGTTTAATGACAATGTACTTCTTGATCTCTTATTTCTCCAAACAGTGCATATCTGGCCACTCTTTCTTACGAAAGGTCAATACATATGCTACTGAGGAGCACGATACCTCCTGAACTTTTTGGAGTCTGTATTTACCTATATTATAACTCGAAGAAATTTGTTGTCTGGCAATGCAGAAACAGATAAAAAGTGAATGGTACATGGTTTATTTGACCTTTTGTAAAACTCCCTTATGCAAATACCACAGCCTTTAGGACTATAAAATTGTTAGAATGTAGTTGTTTTACTCATCACTTGTGTGAGATGGAGTACTCCCATCTTTAAGAGGAAAACCAGCAACAGAGTTTTAAGTTGGGATAAGAAAACGTCCTGATTTTCCATACCTCTAACTGAAAACTACGGTCAGTATTAAGGACCATGAAGCAGTTTATAGTGCCAGCTGGGTTTAGTTAAAGGCTTAGTTTCCCCAATACGAAGACACTTCATTAGAAACCAACAAACATGTTCACACCAGTAGTCTGCTCTGTTTCTGTAAACAGGAATGGGTACAATGTGCATGTCTGGAGAACTGCTTGGAAAGCCTCATGGGGAAGAGAACCAAAATAACAGCTAACACATCTCACACGGATTAAGGAGCCAGAAAAACAAAAATGTCTTTATTTAGCCTGTTGTTAAACTACATCAGCACAGTGTAACTGATCTCCTGCCATTAGGCAGTGAAATCCAAAGCCAAGGGGCACAATTAAAAAGCAACCTGGCACCTGCTGTCTCTAATACTTAATCTTCTGAAATAGTTAGAGAGAGACTATGCATCTTACCAAGGGAGTGAAGGTGCCATATGAAGAGTTTTCCGTTGCATGTTCCTACTTAAAATTTAGCGCAGTACTATATAGCCTCGACTTCTATATAAAGGGAGTTTGATCTGTATCTCCACTCTTCAAAATTTACCGCTTGATATTCGTAATCTCAGCAAAAGTGCCAAAGATGAATGAATATGGAAGTGGGACTCATTTCCAGTGTGGTTACTGATGATTAAATACAATGACATAGTTACGGAGGTATGCAGACAAACCTCTGTTGTGCTGCTGCCTTTGCCAGGCCTGAAGCGCAGCGGAGGATCTGCCAGCTAAAGACTGAAAATGCAAGACGACACAAGATTTGAGAATTGATGACTGTATCAAACCAACAGATTTTTAGATTTTAGTCTAAGAATAATGCTTTAAAAACATTTTGAAACCTTATAGGGAGTAAATGAACAGATTAAAACTGGATAAAACAGGAGATTTCTGTCAATGTCTAACTTGATACCACAAGACGACACTGGAGCAGCTGGGGACATTTTCCAGAGCAATTTCTAGAAGATCCAGCTAAAATGCAGCATGTGGTGATATAACAGATGTACAAAAAAGTATAAATGTATCTGAGCAAAAGAAAATAATTTAGTTAGACTCTCCTATTAGTTTCAAAGTTGGTAGCATTTTTGTTAGGAGAGGTTTATAAGCAGCGACTGGAACAGAGGTTCTCATCGTACAAGCAGGAGGAAGGAAAGAGGCCATGTCCAATTCTGCACACAGATATTTCCATAATTGATACAGAATTCAACAGAAAGCAAACACTCATACTGAATGTTATTTACTTCTTCCATTAGACTTTGGGTTGAAGTGCATGTATGTATCTAAGTTTAAAACACAGCAAGTCGCATTGATATTCATGAGAAAACCATGTTGTATTAGAAATGTCACTCAGTTCTTGAAAAAGAAACTCAACAATTTCCTAATAGATATAAAACAAGATGCAAAGCTGTTAGTCTGTAGAGTAAGACAAAGAAATACTTTAAGCTAATATAATAGCATTAATTACAGAACAAATAATTCTTACAAAGAACTAATTCCTTTAGGACCCTCATGAGTGTACACCTTCGCTCCAATCAATGGATAAACTAAGGCAGAGAAGTTAAGTGACCTGACCTGGAGCGAGCAGGTATGGACATGTGCACCTAGGTGGTAAAAATGTATGAGAAGGCTCTAGTGACAGATACTCCTATTAGAAATGCAAAAAAGGACAGAAGTTATGGTGTTGTAGAATATATAATGTCATGTTTTATGTTTAAAATACTTCACTTCGTGCATCTGTACCTTCTGAAAGGGAAATTAGCACTTGCCTTGCTAAAGAAAACAAGACCAGTACTCAGGATGTATTTTGTAATGTTGCATCGGAAAGACAGTATGTGCAATGATGTGTGGTTTCCAGTTTGCTACCAAGAGTAAAATCTTCCTCATTCTGAGAAAGGCTTGAAGATTGTCTTGTTTTATCAGCATCTTTGTGCATTAACAGATAAAATGCAATTTACTTTGATTCAAACTTCTCTGGGTTTGCCAGTCCCTTTCGTCTTATCTAGGCAACTGTGTTCTAGCTCACTGCTCACATGTTGCGTCACTACCAATAAAAAAGGTGTTGGAGTCCTTCATTAGTATCTGCTGATGAGGAAGATGTAAATGTCATGCAACAAATATTGCCAGGTCAGCTGTTAGTGAAAGCTGCAAAGACATGATTTCTCCCAGTCAGTTCAGGCATCTCTCTTTCAGTCATCTATCCGTAACCAGTTTTCCAACAGGTAATGGCCTCACCTCTGATCCGGCTGATTGGTGTAACCTGCCTTGGTGCTTAAGGTCCTTTTAGTTCTAACTCTGCTCTATAGATCCTTGTTCCTGCCTAAAATCCTGATCCAATTTTCTGCTTTCTAGACCTTGTCCTAGTTCCACTTGTGAGTACTAGTTCCTAATCCAGATCTTGATCTGTTCAGCCTTGGCTCCTAGCTCTTGCCTTCCTTTTCCAGCCCTAATTTCTGCTTTAAGTTAGCTTGCCTGACCTTGTTTCAGCTATGACTGCTTCCGATGCTGAAGACACTTGCATTCATTGAGGTTAAAATTGCAATGAGCCAAATCTGATCCTCACTTAACCATGCAAATTTATTTTCCGTAAGACTAAAACACATTGAGGACAGTGGGTTTAGATTGTCTAATCAAGAAACGGATATGTAGAAATGTCTGAAAAGCCTGAGTTTCTTCATTCTTGTACTAAAGTGATTCCATGCATTTGGGTTCCTTCTTTGTAATGCTCCTGGTTTTGTGATAGATTGAGAAAGGGAAGCTAGAATGGAATATAGTGTGGAAGACCCATCCAGAAGAAGCAGCACTGTGATGTCTGCTGTTTTGTTTTCTACTCCTTTTCTACTGATACTTTTATGATTATTACTGAGCATATAGACACTGTTTTCATATCAATGTCTATCATACCTCAAAGATACTTTTTCTGAGTGGTAACAGCCATTTTGGAGGCCATCAATTTCTATAAAAACTACTACTGCTTTTCCTGATACTGTATTGAATTTCACTTTCCAGTTTATTGCCCAGGTCGTCTGCACCATGAACGTGGTCTACAGCTGTTTGCAGAAAATTCTGATTTGAAAAACTTATTGTCATCATCAAATGCTGATATGGTGCTACCCTTCCGCCCTCTGAATATAGTGAGCTGTACAGGCCTTAACAGAGAATTTTTTAGAACTTTCTGGTAAATTCCAAGAAACTAAACTTTAAATTCCAAAATGCTATACAATAAATCCGTATATTAATGTACTCTTCACTTTCTTTGGAGTTTCATAGAATCATGGAATGCACTGGGTTGGAAGGGACATTTAAACGTCACCTACTTCAACCCTTCTGCAGTGAGCAGGGACATCTTTAACTAGATCATGTTGCTCAGAGCCCCATCAAGCCTGACCTTGAATGCCTGCAGGGATGGAACCTCCACCATCTCTCTGGGCAACCTGTGCCAGTGTTTCACCACCCTTATAGTAAAGAACTTCTTCCTAACATCTAATCTAAATCTAACCTGCTCTGGTTTAAAACCATTGCCCCTTTATCAGTTCAATCTCTATGGGCATAAGACGTCTTCGTGTCGCCTCATAAATCCTGTAAAAATGTTTGGTTCCCATATGCCATCTTCTATTCTTTCGACACCACATCAGTTTTCAGTGAAAAGTTACCCTTCAGACATAATCACGCAGCCATTTCTTTCTTTGCTCCATCAGAACTCCTGGCTTTGGTCTTACTGACTTTGCTACCATTGATTTCGTTTTCTTTAACCTTTTCTAGTGACACTTTTGAGATGTTTAAGATGGGCTTTTGTACATATTCTATAAAGAAGCATTCTAATGTAGAAACCTCCACAATTCTGTTTTCTGTGCTTGTTGCAGGAGGCTTATCAAATCAGGATGGTGGAGGAGTCTCTTGACTAAAGTCAGATTTGTTCCAATAGGTGTTGGTTGTAGCTCATGGTATAACATGTAATCAAAAGACAAGTCTTCATAAGTAGTTATGGGTAAAGAAAAGTTGAAATCAAACCCAATAACCATAGAGAAGTTGCATGCGCATAGATGAGAGTGGTTAGATATGCTGTGAACAAAATCTTCTATTAGCAAGGATTCACACAACGTTCCCATGCATACTCACTGCTTTCCAACATATACAACTATAGATTTAGGAATTTCACTGGGATGTATTTCAAAGTGGCATATATTTTGTTCTGTGACCAAACAGATACCTGGAGCTTTAAGAATATTACTTTGACAAAGAAAACCTTGTCTATTTAGAGGCACAGAAGTGAGAGGTGACCACACCACCACTTTGTGGAGGGATAGATTGACTTTGGTCATGGGGTGGATTGTGGTGGTGCAGCTGATCTATCTCAAAATATTAATAAATCCTAAATTGATGCTAACCCAAAGCACAGTCATAACAAAACCTTTTATTTGCGACAAAGAAAAACTGGTTCCTGATATGCTAGATCGTTGGCTTTGATAATAAGTATTCTGCAATGTATGGTTGCCTATACATCACTGTCAGTGACCTAAAATAAACACCTTCATTTTGACTCTATCTTTTATGGTAAATAACCTGGCTTTGTTTCATTGGTTAAAACGGTAGGAAAGCATAATGGTAAGGCTTCTTTTTCATGATATATCATCTTGCAAACATAGCAGTATTAATGCTGACACCTAATGGTATCATTACTAATATCAGAGCATTACTGAATCCTCATTACAGCTTTATCTGTGCACCTACAGTAATAATACAGTACTGAAAGTAGTCAATAACTTAGCTTTCTTTATGAATTTCACAGTGCCAATCAGTTTTGGGGCTATCTAAACCACAGTTGTTAAAATTGTGGGAATAAGAGTTCAAATGAAAACAACTACAACATTGGTAACATTTGTAGAAAGAGAAGCAAATTTAAATTCGTGCTAGATCAAAAAAATAAAATGGGAAAGAACCAAGACTAAAAACTGTCATACATCAAAAAACCTTTCTGAGATTTGGTTATTTTTCCGACACATACCAACAAATGAGAGTAACTCAGAAATGTGAAAATCTAACTGAAATGTTTTCACTCGTTATTGTTTCTCATTCAGAAAGAATCATAGAATCATAGAATGCATTGGGCTGGAAGGGACCTTTAGAGGTCATCTAGTCCAACCCCCCTGCAGTGAGCAGGGACATCTTTAACTAGATCACATTGCTCAGAGCCCCATCCAACATGACCCTGAATGTTTCCAGGAATGGGGCATCTACCACCTCTCTGGGCAACCCGTTCCAATGTTTCACCACCCTCACTGTAAAATACTTTTTCCTTATATCTAGTTTAAAGCTACTCTCTCTTAGTTTAAAACCAATGCTCCTTCTCCTATTCCAACAGGCCCTGCTAAAAAGATTGTCCCCAACTTTCTTAGAGGTCCTCTTAAAGGATTGAAAGGCTGCAGTAAGGTCTCCCCAGAGCCCTCTCCTCTCCAGGCTGAACAACCCCAACTCTCAGCCTGTCCTCACAAGGTAGATGTTCCAGCTTTCTGTCTGTGACCAAATTCAGTAGTTTCAGGCAAACACATGTGCAACTTCACATTAAAAAGAAGTGGTTTGCTTTAAAAAACAGAGTTCTTCAGTTTGTTTTGGTCATCCATGCTCAGTATTTGCCTTATCTTCCCCCCCCATCCCGAGAGTATTTCTAAGGAAATTTTTGGTTGGTTTGGATTCTTTCCTCATAGAAGTAATTTGTGGTAGTCCAGCAGATTATGCAATAAAGTGATCCAGTCCGCCCTGCTATCCATAAATAAGCTGGATATCTAAATGAAACCAGGGATGCAGTACTCCTGTTGTTTGTGACACCCGTGTATTTGAGCAAAGCACCAAGTTTTCAATTTTAAACCATCACATTTACATAACTAATAGCAACAATAATAAAAATCCCATTATGAAGGCTACTTATATGCATTTAATTGCCCTACCAATTTATATCAGACTATCACTAATGACATAGGTAATGGGATGTCCTGACATATTATTTTAGATGCACAGAACAATGTGATGTAATGTGCACTGGGACAGTACAAATACCTTTAAAGCTTCCAAAATATTACACAGCTTACATATGTTTCTGGAGACACTAGCCAACACTCAGGAAAATTAAACCACAAACGTGACTCCAGATGTCAGAACAAATTTTTTTGGGGGGTGAAAAGTAAAAACTGCTGTGGGCTATTTCATATTTCACAGAACACAGACTGTCTTGAGGTTGAACATCTTTTTTCCAGGATCTCACATAGTAAAGTGGACCAAATTTAATTTATCTTCTGTAAAAGAAGGAAGAACTGGAGTATTAAGTGGAATCAGTCCTTGATTTTCAATAATTTGGAAATTTTAACAGTGATGTGTACATACTGTGCCTATCCATGATCATGTGTGATCTCTTTCTTCAGGGAAAAGCAACAGGAATTTAGTCCTCGTGCAGCATTAATTGACCCTTGAAATACAACAGTGCGTGATTCTACTTTAAAGAAATGATATTCTAGGCATAACACAGCAGTATTTAACAATATCTAAGCTTGCATTGACGCGCTCTATCACAATTCGTGCGTCCAACCGCCAGCATATCATGTGTGCTCTCCAGTTTTGTGCACTCGCTTCTGAAAGACTTGAGAAGACTTTGGTGTTATTTGGGTTTCCTTGATGGGTTTGGGTTTCTACTCTGAGTGTGGTAGGATGGCAGTTGTTGCATTCATTGGTTGTCTCTTCAGTGAGCGCATGGATTCATAAAGGTCTTCGAGGCAGCCTCTCATGCCACAGTTTATAAGGGGTTCCTAGTACTCCTATAAAATGGGAAGGTTGTAAATTATCACTTAGAATTTTGGGGAACATTTTTGTTGATGCTGACTCTCATGACTGAAGAGCTCTTTCATGAATTTTAGGAGAAGCTACTAGACAATGTCAAATCTTTTTGGTGGGTTTGCCCATTGTTATTTTGATCGGATTGCTACCCTTCTGTTTCCCGTATACTCCTACGCAAATCCTAATCCTAATCCCAATGCAAATTTGTTAGAATCATGTTCTTCACCTTTTTGGATTCCTTCTGTGCTACAAAGAATCTCAATGTGTAAGATAAATGACATGTTAGTCTTTCTTCTTTCTTTTGTTGGTATTATCTCACAGGTTTTCTTTTTTTCTCTTGTGCTTGACACTTATATGTGTTTTCAATCTGAGTTATGAAGAGAAAAAAATACAGATAAAATATTTGTTTCTATCTCTATATGTGAATTTGTTGGGATGACCTGTTGACAATACAATATATATTTGAATTTCAGATTAGGAATACAAGCATTCTAACATAAATTTCATACTGTAGCTGCTTGTCAGACTGACGATATTAATGGATAATTCTTTTCCATCATCTTTCCTGATAACAATATAGCCAGACCTATGCTGTTTCTCTTTTTTTCCTTCATTTGTAGTTAGTTTCCACATCCTCCAAAATGCTATGGGTATGTACAACCTCCACTTCTGACCATGTAGAAAAATGTAATGAACTAGAAGCCAGAAGAATAATTTGAAGAGTTGTGTGCAAACCAGTACATTTCTCTGCTTGTGTTTGGCACATTGTTTCATTTGGGTGTAGCAGAACCATCAATGATATAATTCTGTTCCTGAAGATACTCTTTAGATCCAAAAACTCCACCCCAAAATGACTTCCACTAGTTTTATTTTACAGTTCAGGACACAAGGGAAATAAGGAATGTCGGTTTGAATGAGGAATTAAATATGTTTGTGCTAAAGGGATCTTTATTACATATACACTCAAAAGACAGCAACATTCCCCTTTGTTCTCAAATTTAATAACGAGTAAACCATGTATTTTTTAAATTTTGTGGCAACTAGTAAGATATGACAAGGTTTCTAGAGAAAAATTAGCTCAATTGCTCGTTTAAATTGCTCATGAGTAAGTTAAAGTTTTTTCCTTTGGTAACCTAAACCTTTAGCCCCTTTGCTTTTGATTTTCGAATGCTACTTCGTAAGTGGAGAGGCTTTTCTTTTCAATGACGTCTTCGTTCGCAATTAATCTTCACAGTCCATATCTGCCACGGGCATTTGCCCAAGCCACTGGCATTTCTGGCCAGTACATCTGAATTTCCTACTTCACCTGTGCCTTCGCACTCTTTGGGGACCTTACTTTTGATCATCTTCCACGTGTATTAAAACTTATCAAAAATGTAATCAGTGCATGACTAACAAGTATCCCCCTTCTAAGCAGCAACAATATTGTGTTTATAACAAGGCATTTAATTTGTAGCCATTTTTGTTATTCTCAACATATGAAAACACATCAGCCCATCTAGTCCACGTATGTTCTGAATGCTCTCATTGCTGACCTCTCCAGTTACCTGCTATACATTGTTGTCATGTCCCACTCAGGAGAGAGGGACAAGTGACTTTCAGATTCGTAATACACCAACGGCGTGGACAACGGTGAAACGGTGAGACGAGTCTCACGGCCCAAACATAAACATTTATTAATTTATCACAACGTATACATCGGGCTCACGACAATCGATTCTAATTCAAAAGCACGATAGGGCAGACAATATAACAAAAAAATCAAGGAAAAAGGCTAAATAAGCAATGCACTACAACAACTTAATAACAAGGAATAATAAAGGACATCTAAACACAATGTTAAGTCAGACGATATTACACTTAACCATCACAGGAAAGAAATTTAGGCATAAAAATCAAATAAACAGTATGATTGACCTTGCATTACCTAGTGAGGAAAAGGAAAAAAAAGAGAGAGAGAGGTACTTCGTGAGGAAAAGGGAGAGAGAGAGGGAGTGGGGGAGAGAGAGAGGGAGATATCACAGGTCCAGGTTCCTGCATTGGTCCCGCCAAAGCAGAGTTCAGGATGCATCCATCCTTGTCTTCTTTCTTCTCATCTTCCTTCTTCTTTTTCTTCTTCTTTTTACCAATCTTTGCTTTACCTTGCCTCAATTTATTCACAATTTTTCACGTGTGGACGTGCAGAATGTCAGGTAGGGGATCGAGGCACTCCATTGTTTCCAGTAATTCTCATTAACATGTATGAATGCTCCATCATTAACACGTGCGAATGCCCCATCTCTTTGGAAGATATGCTAGAGATAAGGCCATCCTGCCTCCACAGGATTTCCTAATCTCTTTACATATTCGGTGCCAGGGCTGTTTGAGGCATTTACATCACCCCTCTACAGTATTCCATAAGTTTTCTGACCATGCTGGGAGTTTGTAAAAAATTACAAGAAATGTTTGAGGCAAAATCCATGAATCAGTCCGCTACAATTGTGCCTGTGCAGCTCAGCAAATCCTTGCCCCAGGTGGACTGCACACCCAGGCAAGGCAAGGACCTTTCCGTCTGGGTCTCGTAGGATGGGGCATCACCTCTCCCTGCCCAGCACCCTTAACGGCCCTTGGACTGCAGCCAACCCCGGCCCCACGGAAGGACAGAACCACTGACAGTTAACCACGGGCCACGCGGCCAGGCCGTACC
>NW_009695095.1:0-29351 GCF_000703405.1 Apaloderma vittatum | reverse complement strand
AACTCCTGACATTCTGTGATTCTGTGAATCAGACACTTAATGCTTGTTCCAATTTTAAACATTGTAACAAAACAAAAAAATCTAACTCACAAAACTCACACAAACAAATTCTGAGGAAAACTTTCAAAACATCATCCAAGTACACTGTACACTATCAATGAAACTAATTACATTCAAGTTAATTTTGGATGCAAACATTTTGTTTGTGGATTACTTTTAAACAGACCCAGAGCCCAAAGATCTGTGAAGTGAAATACTGCACATACAGCTTTTTCAATGAATCTGTTTCTTATGCTTGGGATTAAAGCATTTAAATTCTGAATCAAAGAGTTTAGCAGAGATAAGCTTAGAGATAAAATTTATTCAATGGAAGTAGCACCAGTTCACATTACAGCCTTCAAAACTTTCACGACTAAGAAACCCCACTATTCTTGCTACCACAAGGAACGCACGATCTATTGTACAACTGCTCAATAACTTATTTTAACGTCTAGCTACAAATCAGCTACCCCCTAAGACGAGGAAAAATAGACAATTAACTTGTAAAATAATGGTGCGTGAATAAAGACAGAGACTCTTAAAATGTACTGTTCTGTGAACTGCATCTCAGATATTCAGACAAAAGCAAAAGAATTCAGGAGGTACACATGAGACTGTGCTGGACAGGAGACAAGTAGCCTCTTCTTTTCCAGTCAGGGAGCAGAAGAATGGCAGAGTAAACTTCCATGCAATAAGAATAAGGATTACATGAGCAGCTCTCCCCATTCTAAATCACTTTGGGAAAAATCTTCCTTGAAGCATAAATAAATAAATAACCCACCCACAAACCACTGTATAACATTCAGTTCCGCTAAAGAACAAGTAACAACTGTAACTTCCAATCTCCTAACAAACAAGATGTGGACTTCTGTGAAAAACAAATGCCAAGAGTTCACTCTGAATTTATAGCATGATGGTTTGTAAGGTAAGGGTCAAATTCACCCCTAATACATGTACTTCACTGGAATGATACCCTAGATGAAGTTATTTGTCTAGATTTCTTTCTTGCTGTTGGTTTGCTTTTTAACATTTGATTTGTGTTTCTTTTCCCAGTATTAGCCTTTGCTCCTGCCAGAACTGTTGGCAGGCAGAGGTAAAAAAAAAAAAAAAAAGGGAAGGGGAAAAAAAAAAGTAGTATTGATTTACAAAACTGGATTTCCCAGAATAAATAAAAAAAAAAGTGGTTAAGATCTAAACAAAGGCTAAAGATGGCTTACGCTTAGCTCTGATGAGGTCCGCTACCTCATTACCAATGACTGAAAACTTCTGATGCATTTTGTTTCAAGGGAATCCAAAAGTCCTTGCTGTAAAGCAGGCTGGGGGGTGCAGGGTCCATTCACTCTTTCTGTATCACCACCATTATGTAAGAAGTATAAAACACTGCCTTTATGCTGCCAAACCACAATGACTCTTCTTACATCAAAGCGTTTTCACCACTAGGGTTTTTTTCCTCTGAAATTTATTCAAGCCAAGGGCAGGGAGACAACAATTCATACACGCTAATTACACCTAATTATCTATTCCTTTTTTGTTTTTTTCTTTCCACCGGCTTCGGCCAGTGTTATTTGCTATCTGGGTTTCTCACAACCTTCCCTTGCCCTGTCTGTGCAACTCAACAGTAAAGTCTTTGAAGAAAACAGTTGTGGCTTCTTAGAATTTTAACAATATAAGGTTCAACTCAAATTAAATTATTCTATTATTAGTTTTGACACATTTATGTGTTAAATATGAAGGCCTCTTGGTTAATTTGGCAAATTCCTCACATCTCCTCATGGCTAGAATTGCTGGTAACACCCTCTCTCGTAGGAGCTTCTCCTCATGCTTTCTTTTCATGATCTAAATGAAATGTTTATTGGATTAAAGTTCTTCTCTGCAGACCTCCATGGTGGCCTGTGACAAAGAGCTTAAAAGCTTTATTAATTGGCTCGGGCTTTTGGGGGGGAGGCAGGACCTCATTTCACATTACATCACAAGCAAATAAAACTGCCACGTGTAATTAGACTAATTTACCTTGATACTGCAGGAATCGACTATTCCATATCTATGATATGCTTTGATTTACTCGTTTTAATCAAGGAGTAAACATGCCAAGCAAGAACTCAGGAAATCCTAAGAATTAAGGGAAACGAGAAGGCAAGGAGCCGACATTGAGCTACAGTAGCAACTATTTTATACCTAGATAAAGTTTTGATCTGCATCAGAATAAACTGTCTAGGAACAAGCATGTCTGTGTCAGACAGACATAGAAGGTAAACAAACTGAACAGCTTAATATCTAGAGAATATACTAAAGGATTAGGTACTTTATAAAATATTGTAACAGTTAAGTGCTCTGAACTACAGAAATCAAATAATCCTTCTGTTTAAAGTTAACACACAGGCTTAGAAGGCTGAATATAAAAAGGGCCACTAACTTCTAATCTGACACCTTGCTTTCTATAGATGACATTTCGTTAGTTGACAGTCTTACAAATTTGCCAAACTAGAATTACCCAGAAGTTATACTGATGCTCAGCACAAAAATACTTGCAACCATCAACCATGCCATATTTTCTTTTTTTCCCCCCCCTATGTTTAATTAGGGTACACTTCACAAAAGATGTGTACTTCTATTACTTGCAGAGAGAGAGAACAAGAACAAATGCTTCTTCTACTTAGGAGTTTGCTTGGTTACATACTAAGAAGGGAAACAAAAGGCTCAACATCTTCAGTAATGAAAAAGTCAATTGATAGGCGAAGCCATCACAATATCAAAGGCCTAATCCCTGCAATTCTGACTCAGGTGACAG
The DNA here is from genome assembly GCF_000703405.1 of Apaloderma vittatum. Taxonomy (NCBI): domain Eukaryota; kingdom Metazoa; phylum Chordata; class Aves; order Trogoniformes; family Trogonidae; genus Apaloderma; species Apaloderma vittatum. The sequence goes on along the minus strand of NW_009695095.1, from coordinate 26,524 downwards.
TTCACAGGGGTCAGAGTGGCTGACACTGACCTCAAAAGCAGGTTTTAACTATTCAACATGCTGAAAGCTGCTGGGCTATCACACCATTAGACTGGAACAAACTGACAAATCAATTTCATCAAGGATGAAAAAGTCAATTGATAGGCGAAGCCATCACAATATCAAAGGCCTAATCCCTGCAATTCTGACTCAGGTGACAGTTCACAGGGGTCAGAGTGGCTGACACTGACCTCAAAAGCAGGTTTTAACTATTCAACATGCTGAAAGCTGCTGGGCTATCACACCATTAGACTGGAACAAACTGACAAATCAATTTCATCAAGGAGATGACTTTTTGGGGGGGCGGGGGGAGGATGGGGTGGGAAAGACAGATCCGCCAATCAACAAATCCCGGCATTTCTCACACAGGTGGTTGGACAAAAGCTGAGTGCACCATCAAAGACATATTCTATCGACCAAACGCCTTTGTACACAGCTAACTCCCACAACTTCCTTAGGGACAGCTCTAAGTGTTTTAAACAAGTATTTTTTGCATATTGAAACTAAGTTACTGAAAAGTGAAAATACTTCTTAAGTCCTCCCTAACTCGCTTTGTCGGAAAGGGTATATTTTAATTAAATGCAGAGTAGGCAGCAACTTCAATAAATAATCATCAACCAATTCGAAGAAACTCAGCATACAAAAATACTTTGTGAGAGGAGTGTACAATGCTTACTGTTAAGAGTCATTTTAACCAAACAATTTTAAAATAAATAATTATTTGGTCCCTAATAGCAGAAGGAAGAAAAAAGTTCACTATAGGAAGTTTATAGTAAATTCGTGTCCTACTAACAGCAGGTTTCTGGTTGATTCTTTCTTTTTAGTTAAAGAAAAATGCAGGTAGCCGAAGCCAAATATTTTCTTTCAAAACTGCACCTTTTAAAGGTATACTTAGGCTATGAAAGGCCCTAAAACTTCCTGACTTTCAGTTAGGATTTAGTGCAGCAGAAGTCTACAGCATGAAGAAAACCTGACAAAAATCAGAAGTTGCCTATCTGGTAGTTCAATTTAGCTTGATAGTTTTAAAACTTCACACTACGGCACCAGGAAACCTTTATAAGCTCATTAACTGCTCATTTAAGTTATAAACTCTACACAACAAACTATCTGAGGAGCTTTCCTTCCTGATTGTACAGAGAATAAAGTACTGAACGAGTCACTGAATTAGAATTAGGATTCCAGAACAGTTAAGGCTCGATGTAAATGTCTTCATTAAGTATCTGCAAAAATTTAAATGTTGGCAAAATTACTGCCACGCCAGTAAACTAAAGTGTGCTTTCTCTTTCTTTGACGAGCCTTACATGAAGTTCCTAAAGATACACGGCTTTATTTGTAAACTAGTTTTAAAATGTTTAGAAATAATTTTAATACTTCTTATTGCTTTAGATTAACAATTTTTTGTAGTATTTCTGCTCTAAGCATTTGAACAAAGTGACTATGAGCAGTGAATGTTTTTCTTTTCAAGAACTGCCTTTTTTAAAAAAAAGAAATAAATCACTTCAGAGGTCCATGCACTTTAAAATGCTCAGTTAGAGATGCTACAAGATTAAAAGCTCAATCAGAAAGGGCTGAATCTAATTGCAATTATAGAATTAAAAGATTTTCCTTCCTAATACTTCTTATCTCTGTAAAGCTCTGTCTTTGCAGAATTTCATGGATTGAAGAAACACTCCTACCTGCCTCAGAAACTAAGCCCTTCCACAAAGAATATTGTGTCCCAAAGAATTTTAGCCACAACAAACTGATCAATTAAGAATCTTTCCCTGTTTATGAAATCTATCTCTTTAAGACAAAGGATTAAAGAATCACTGAAGAAAAATAGATCTCAAACTAGGATATCAAAAGATCAAAACACTGGGATAGGTTCAGAATTGGGCAGGGGGCACATGCAGGACAGGAAGAGTTGCCAGTAGTCTTACCGGCCCGCCCGGCTACACAGACCTGGAGCTTTTATGTGGCCCTAAAAAGAACTTCTCGACCGCTCCTCCCACTGCAGGCACTCCGCAAATCACTTGTGCCCAGTCATCTACCACCCAGGGAGGCAACACCTACACACTCTGCAAGCTAACTGTCTCTCTCCTGGAGTGCTGTTTCACCTTCTTGCTTATTCCACAAAAACGGGTTTGTAGTTAGCTTTCTAGGAAATAGGGACCCAAAACCAGATACCATAATTATGTAGTCCGAAGAAAAGAAAAACAATTAAATCACGGATGAACACATGTACCTCTAGACCTAGGAAAGAAACCATTTGTTTTGATCATTTGAAGACAGGACTGTATATTAGTTACCAGGATATCTAGGAACTATGTGTTCTGTTTAGGAAGAATGGAAACGGCCTGAAATCTATTTCAAGCGAAGCATCTCTTCACAGATATGTACTGTCAACACCCTCCATTCATCCCATCTTCCCAAGAATATTTAAAGGAATCTGAAGCTTCTGTGTTGAACTTGAACTAAAGCCTTATTTTAAGATTTATGATCATAAAAGTCAACTTCTGAAACACACAAAACGAACCCACCCATTCACCCCCACTAAACCCCAAACAAAAGCCCTACAGGAGGCCTCAAGTCCAGAGAAAATTAAGACAGGAGTTAGTCCGAGCTCTCAAAGCCACTGGTGGGGAACAAGTTGGATGAAACTGCCACTAACACAGACACACATGGCTTAGAGTGAGGTAAAGGTAGAGAATATAGTAAATCAAACATTTGCAAGCATCCAATGTAATATTTTTCCTTTTCATTTGCAGGCAAAACTCTGGAAGGAATTACAAAGAGCTGAGGCAGAAGCTACTTCATCCATTAACATCAGTGCCATGATACAGCTCACACAAACATGGGCGAGGCCTAAATCCAAATTTCTCAAACCACCACAGTATCAATTTAGTTCTATCCACACCTCTGTAATGTGGATGTCACTCGTTAAAATCTTACTTTACAACGCAGAACATTTTTTATGCCTACTTCTGACGTGTTGAATTCAAAATGTAGATTTGGAAATTTTTTAATTATTATTTTTTAATACCTTGTTATTACCTTGCCATTTTGTTGATGTGCTTCCTCTGATCAATCTTTCAGGCATTGTGTTTTTGGGAGAGAATCACATTATGTTGGTAGCATTTATTAAAGTGACATTAAATGCAGATATATTTAGAGCAGTGTTAAAACACAAAGATGTAGGGGGAAAAAACAAGGACACACAGTCCAGAATTTTAGAAAAACCCTTGTGTCAAGCGAAACTTTTTTTTCTCTCTTAATTTCTTATTACGGTAAAGTTCATCTAGAAAAAATTTGGGCTGTGCTACTTGTTTCTTTTCACATCACTCCATCCTCTGTCGCATCTCTAAACCAATCTGCCTTTAGGGCCTCTCATGGCATTCTATCCATCAGGTGCCTTTAAAAATTTAGATTTTTTTCCCCAGTCCTGATGAGGTGTTCTGTATGCATAAACTACATTCCCCTCTCTTTTCTTCAGCTAGCCAAAAAGAGAAAAAAGAAAACTACAAATAAGCATAAATTATATTCTTTAAGTCTGATCATCAGTGAAATGAAAGAGCCTTACATTTATCAAGAAAACAAAGCATCAACAAGGAAAGATATATAAAAAAGACATTTGCCACTGTTACTGCATTTCAAATAAAAAATGGATATGAAACTACTACTGCAACTCTTGAAAATGCTCTATGATCAAGACTCTCCTGCAGCCAATGCAGTCAGCCACACGAAAAAAAACCTTTCAAGAAGCTGAAGTGTTGTTCATTTATTTTTATGTTCCTCACTTTTCTAAAGCCATCCAGGCAAGAACCACTTTCACTGCTAACCTCCCTGACTTTATACACAGCCATTCTGAGATACATAGGAGTGCCGCATTCATGTCCGTGGCATATTAACTCTGAAACCTGGTAACTGCTCACACATCAACATCAGATGGGATTTTCAAAGGTGCTTAAGCAATTAGGCAATCTTAGGATTCCAAAATGTCCCACCGAAAACCCAAGGCACTGTCAATTTCTTTACTGCTGACCACCTTAACAGACACATCCGACCAGGGTATCGATTCAGCAATCGCAAATTTCTTCTGGCTACGCCAAATGTACCCTAAACTCTACCTTACCTTTCTTTTCTCTTAGATATTGGTATAGCTAACATTATTTATGTAATTATGTTGGCAATACCTCTGTAAAGTAAGGAAGTGTTATTACTTCCATTTTGCCTGTCATATCAATCCAGGTGGAGCAGGACACAACAACACAGTCACAGCATGGGAATTACAAATACCCGCGGCTTAGCCCAGAACTTAAAAGTGTGAGTGCAGCATCTGTTCTTTTAACTAGCAAAATAAGCACTGATTCTATTTGTCATTTCAAGAAAAGACGCTCCATTTTTAGTCGAACTGAAGCAACTGCAGTTTACATCCTGCCACACCAAAATATGCAGACCCTAGGAAGCTTTGGAACTGCTGCTTGTTGAACATTATGTGAAGCCTCACAAATACCCGTTCAGAAAAAAACACACATGAGAAAGACCCAGAAACCGAGGTAATTGAGGGAACACTACATGCCAAACACTACTTTTCATGACACCAGAGGAACACTAAGGTTTCGCAGCGTAATAACTGCAAGATGTCCAAAAGTGCAACACAGTATTCCTCTAACAGATATACTATGTTACGCAGAACAGACACACCAGAAGAAAAGTTTTATCCAAACAAACAAGTTTTCCTACCTTAGTCAAAAAGGTAATTTTCTGTCATTCTAAAAATATCCACCTTTCCAAATATGTTAGTTCTAGAGAGAGCTTCTTTTCGCCCTACCTTAAACTATTCTTGCCCCAAGCAGTTAAAGCATACACATCTTATCTGCAAACTAGTATCAAAGCAATCTTGTACAAATCTCTAATTTATTAATACAGCAGGTGAAATTGAAAAGGATTTAACAAGTGGTTCTTCTTACCTTCAGTACAGCAATGAATGGTACAAAATTAGCTCTCTGAAGACCATTTTTATAGAGATCTGAAAGAAATCAGTACCATTTTGCTATTTAGTCTTAATAACAATGTCACGTTGTCTTTTAGTCCAGCAAATAAAACTCAGGGTTGCTACAGAGCGAAGGAACAAAAGGAGGAAAAGGAGAGCTGAAATTGATTTCTCTCCCTTTGCTGTAGGAAAATTGAATCCATTCTTAAGGAAGAGAGGAACATCGTAAGAAAGTCTGAAAAAGGCAGAGAGTGAAAGATAAGTTAAATCTCTAATGACCTGTACCTGATTTTAGCAGAAGAAATAAGACCAGCATCTGTTTTAAAGTTAGCATATAAAAAAGGACTTGTAAAGCTTGGTATGCACTGGTATGATTATGCAACTGCCAAGTCCCAAGTAACAGGCAGAGGGGAAAAACCCAATGTGAACTAAAAGTACCGTATTTGAGTTTAGACAGTATCAATCTTACTCAGTGTACTGTGGTACACTGAAAAATGATCATCCCTAAGGCCAGGAAAAAAACAAAAGCTTATGCAAAGTTGGTAAAAACAAAATTGAATTAAAAAAAAATAAATGAGGATGCTATGTAACAAAATGCAGATCTGCACAGAGAGGAAAAAAATAATAAAAATGAACTGCAAAGCAGCATATCTTACTTATCTCTATATTTTATACAGCATAAACTTCTCTTCTCTGGAAAGTACCCAACTATCCAACAAGGTCACAACAGAATGAAATGTTATTTGAAAATGTTATAACTTAACCTGTACAACGAGCTGCTCTGTTTCATTAATATGAGGAAGTCTTATAAAAATGCAACACAGCACCTATGACTGACAGGAGGAATAAAGAAGAGAATACAGACACCTGGCAGAGATGCCACCAAAATGCCCTGCACAAACCACGCCACGCTATTATTATCATCTATATTCCCCTAATGCCTGAAGGCTGTGACTAGCCTAAAGCTTTTACGCTCTACCAACACCTCATGGTGGACAGAAGACACAGCACACATGGGAAACCCCCAACAGGACACATACAAAACAGTTTTCACAAAATTGGATATGCACACACTTAGGGAAATTATCAGTGAAGGTGATTTCACATCCTAATTACTAACAAAGTTTTGTGTAGCCCCATATCATTCTCACTCCTACCTCTGCAAATCACAATAGCTCTACATTTGTTAAACAGCAGTCAATTGCATGTTTGCTGGCAAAAATTAATGAACATCTTTTACTCAATTATTTTGGGTAGAAAAAGCAACCAGCAGTTACAGTTAATACCGTAACTCTTTAGTATTTTTTGCAAACATTTGAAATTAATCAATCTAAAGTGTCATAAAAGTGGTATAGAAATTATGCATGATGCTAACTGCTAATCTACAGTACAACAAACATTTTTCTCCTTCACAAAAAAAAATTAAAATTACTGCTAAAACTCATAGAGATTTGGGGACTCTGTAGAAGGCTCTACCTATCTAGTCACTTTCTATCTAAGAATATTGTTAGCAATGGAAATGAATCTCCTTCTAAAGTGTTCCCAATGAGTGATCTCAAACCAGGCTGTGAGAATGGCATCTTGATAAGGGTTTTCTCCTTTGAGCCTGGTGGATCAAGTCTGCAAGTTTCCCAGTTAGAAACTGAGAAGGAATGTACTCTCATTTCTCTCTCTTCTGCAGAATATGATCTTTTTCTATCTTGGAATAAACCCAAAACAGAGGCAATATCTCAACCCTCCTCAGCTTCGCTATCCCCAAATACTCTCTCACTGGTTTGGATCGAGTAGAGAAGATCAGAAAACACCAAAATATCTGAGTGGAGGAACACCTTGAGTTTGAAAGGGAGACTCAGTGAAAAAACTTTCTTTCCTAAGAACACAAAAAAAATCCCAGGTCACAAATTGGAATACCTCAGATTGTTGAAGACTAGAGAGTTTATTAGTCCTAAACATTGTATGATTTTAATACGATTGTAAGATTTATGTATTTGGATACTAGAAGCATGTTTGTTTTTACCTTCTGGCGGCCTGTTAGATGTTGCGACGACGACAACTCCATTTTGGAACAGATTTTCAAAAAGCTGCTTCAGAATCATGGCATCAGCAATGTCAGTGACCTGTAGAAGACAACACATTTGTTTTATCTCGCTTTCAGCTTCTGCCGCAATAGATCTGCAAGTGGCTTTGTAGCTAGGAAAAATGCTTGTTAGTGAAAGCCACAGAGAAAGATTCTAATTATTGCTTGGTGAGAAAAAAATAAAAGGGATAATTAATAAGCAGTGAATGTACCATGGTCTTTCAAAAACTTGCCCACTCTTTATTGTAGAACTCCACCATTTCTTTACCAATTGCTAAATGATTCCATATTAACTTCTATTATAAAACTACAGGTGGGAGACACAGAAAACAGACCTAAACATTTAAGAGGCCTAATTAATTAGAAACAACATGAAAAAAAAAACCAGAAGACAGAAAGAAAATACACAACGGCTGTTTTACATTTCTATTACCTTTGAGGCAAAGGTTTGCAGAGGTGAATTTAAATGGTCATGGGACTTCAGAAATAAAGACAAGTAGCCAACTATACATAATCAGCTGCTGTTGAAAATAGAATGATATGACATAGATACTATTGTGTGATTGTTGCAAAAAAACAATTCAACAGATGGCCCATCACAAAAATAAGCAATTTCATTGTTCTTTTTAAGTGCCTTCTATTACTGTCCATGAATAATCAAAAGGCACGCAGTCACTTCCAGCACAGTCAGCCTCTTCTAACCTTCAGGCACAAAACATGAATAAAAAATAAAAGTGAGTGCCACAAGTGACGCTGGGGAGGGAAAAAATATAATTTAAAAAATACTACAAAAACAAGGCATAAAGTAAATTTTCTTTAAATATCCAAGTTTAACTTAACAAACATGCTTTACAGTACCAAGAATCGAAACAGAAACCACTCTGTACAAATGAGAAAAGTAATAATTTCTTTTGAAAAAAGCCTATTGTTACAACAGCAATTTATATTTCACAGAACTTCACCAGCTGAGATCAGCAATCTTAATAAGTAAACCATCTTTATTATCGTTACACTTGTTTCTCCTGCATTCCCTTTGATTATTATATAGATACTTGTTGCATTTTGACTTACCAAAATAGACCCCAATTCTGAACAAATAGAAGTGGTGGCACACTGAGAGTTACGTGTGCTCATTACACAGCAGGCTGACAGCCTGCTATGCTTTCATCGGTTCAGATGCGTATGCCATGACAATGATGTATCTACAGAAAGACTTTAACCAGCATAATTTTTTTTTCCCTACTCCATTACCACCCCACCCTCATTCTCCCATTTCTAAATGACCTTTCTGAGCAGCAAAAGAGAATTAATTCTACACTGGAGACAGTAAAAGACTTACGTTACATTTCTCACAGCTACTTTGGAAGCAATAATGTTCATAAGGAATTGTGTAAACACTGATTTCCTTCTTGCAAAGATTTCTTTGAATTAGTTTTATGGAATGCATTAATATGGAATTATATTTTTTTTCCAAAAAACAAACTGTGGTACCATCAGTAACACAATCCTCAGATCTGCAGATCTCTGCTCAATAATTCACAATTGCACTATATGTCTAATATATCTGCTTAAGCAGCCACCTAGCAATAATTTACTTGTTATGAATACTAAAATTTAGGAACTTCCCCTGATCCTAAAAAACAGATGCACGAGGAATCAGTATATATGTGTATTTTAGGGGTAACTAAATTTCTTGTATCACAAAACAAACCTAATAGCCAAGTTTTAAAAATGTATTACATAAATCATTTTGTTAACAAACTTTTTTGCTTAAAACCACTAAAAGGCATGTTACCTTTAGAAAACAGGGAGGGAAAGAACATTAATGCTCATATAAAAGAAAACAATAACAGTCTTTTATTAATGAGAACTGTTATTTGGGGTGAAATTATGGTGGTTTCAACTACATTATGAAAAAAAATCCTCCAAAGTTCTGTCAAAAAGCAAGAGTGTTTCCTGAGAACTGCGGTGCAAATATGAACTCCTTCTGTCTAATGTAGCTTGGGAAAGAGAAAATTTCTATGAGGTGAAGCAGGTAGAAGACATTAACTACAGCATTGTCATTTCTCATGTTTTTTACTGTATCCTGCATTCATTGCAATGGAGAACAACAGCAAAGGCTGGAAATTACCAGTAAGGAGAGCCTGCTAATGGAGAGAATGGAGAAATTTCATTAGCATTTAAGAGAAAAGATTTTTATGACCTAGTGCTGCTTTCCATTACGACTCACATTTAAAAAAAAAAAAGGAAAAAGAAAAAAGATTAAAAAAAGAAAAAACACTAGACTAATAGTTAATTTACATCTGTAAGTGCCTGAGACTCAGGCAGCCACTGATTGGTACAGTTCCATGTAATGAATGACAAACATAAGCATGTATTATCAGCAATTAGTATTAGCACAAAAATAAGAGCCTAATTTTTATCAGAGGCTTTTAATAGTGTGCAGGTTAGTAAAAAGTCCCTAAATTGTAGTTTGTTTTAAGCCCAAGAGGTACCGATGGTATATAAAGACTAGGATCATACAGCTTACCAAGAAGTAGGGATTCTGTTTCCATTACCAGTACTGACTAAAATAGGTTTCAGTCGCATGCCAAAATTAGAGCCTCTAATTACCTGTGTAGAGTTATTTGATCACTAAACAATAACCGATTTCTTTTTATTGGCCAACCTCTGTGTTCTGCAACATCAAAATTATAATTACAAATGGCTTAATTCTAGGTTTTTTTCTTCAAAATGAGGACACATTTTCAGAATGCTTTAAGAATTTGGGGATTTTTTTTTTAAAAAAAGGCTTTACTATTTTCAGTAAACTGCATATTAAAGATCAGTAAAAAGTAGCAATGTTTTAATAACCCGTGAGCCTGCTTCAAAAAAATACCCAAAGTCTTAAACTATTCTGAAAATGTGTCCTCATTCTGAACCTGCGTTAGTTGTCTGCAAGTCAGAGCAGTATATGTGCTGAGTGTCTTTCCAGTTGCATTTTAATCTAGCAGTTCTTTAAATATGAGTCAATCAGCCTGCAAATGAAATCTAGCCACTGTCTCCACTGGTCAAATGAGCTGCAAACATTCTGAATTAGAGGTGGCTCCTTATTACAAATGTTAATAGTGTCACCACAACAGCTGTTCTTTCAGTCACCGCATTACTTTAAGATTATATAAGCAGTTTCTTATCCCAAATTCAGTGCCTTCTGCAAAATTTCAGAAAGTTGGGACTCCTCAACTGTAGGCAAAGCCTACATAACACTCCACATTAGAGAAAGTCAGTCAAGACGTCTGTGAATTTAGAACACTAGTATACCTAGAACAAGGAGATTTTTAAAATTCATATGAGAATACACGGTTAAAATTATGTCTTGTATTATCTTCCCAGCCGTGACTCACTGACAAAAACACAGGTGATTTTTACAACTGAAGTGACTGATGTATTTTAAGTCAGTCAGCAGGGGGAGCAGGCTATCAATTTGGGAAAAACAACTATCAGACTCTCTCCCCTTAAAAGTGCAGAAAAGGGACAGACAGGGTGGAAACAGAGAAACGCCAGGGTACGAAAGCAGTAGGTGTTTATGGCGGGTATTTATGCTAATACCCAGTACAGCACAGATGCCTCCTTCTACCACTTGTACGTTCAATATTGTGGCCGTTGACACTTCTGCCCTGGCCCTCTCCAAACCTTTACATTTCTTCATAGTGTGTATAAAAACTGTCTCCATATTTAGACTTTATACCACAAGTTTTGGAAACCCCGCATCCATATTAACCTTACACATACTGATATCGTAAATCAAAGGACTACCTCTTGTCAAAAAATGGAAGAGTAACTTAAAACAAGAATGTCTACAAAAATGCCCTTAATGGGAGCTGATCACGAACCTGTTATCTTCTCGGGTGCACAGGTTTGTAAAATAATAGCTAGGAGATATAAATTGCTCTATCTGTTTCAATAATGTACTAATTTAAGAGCATAATAAAGACAGTTTGCAGTTAAGATGATTCTTTTGCTATAGGTGATCTGAGAACTAACACTGATCTATTCTTACCTTGCTCTGTATTTTCCCTCTGAATTAGAAAAATCTCTGCCTATTAAAGCTGCTCTAACCTTTCTCGTAAAAATTTTTATAAAGCAATTCTACACTTAAATTTGTGACATGCCCTTAAAACAAAATTCACAAGCTGCATAAAACAAAATAAACACCCAACTTAGCTTGGGCAAAGACAATTCAATTTTAATTTTTACGCTTAATTCAATAAAGTCTCTTAAAATGTTAGTTACATTGATATAACTCTAGGGTTGAATTTGATATGTTATTTCCATGTCCTTAATCACACCGAGATGATTTTGTTGCATTATAGGAACTACAGCAAAGACCAGGCATGTCAAGCAAGTCTCGGGCAACTGCTTTCCTGGGCTTTGTGCAGACTCAGTGAAAGATGATGGTCCCTGCCCTGAAGTAGTCGTGAGTCTCTCACCAAACTCTAATGCTCCCTTGTATGACCAGTAACGAGACTGGTGAATGAAAAAACTAGAAGGGTACTTATCCAGACAACTTGCACCTCATCTCCTGTGAAGAAAAAAAAAAAATGCCACCTTCAAAACTGTGAAATGACTTCTCTCTAGCTATTACAGTTCAATAGTGGCCAGTGATTCAAATAATATATTCACAGTAACAAGTGTCATGTTTTAAGATCGAAAATAATTTTATGAAGTTTCCCTGGAAGCAAAGGAGTAAGCTCTGACTTCTTACCTGAAACTCATCAAAACATAAGAGAGCAGCCTCTTCGCTTATTTCCTCTGCTACTGGTGCAATTGGGTCATATGATTTGGCCATAAATCCTGCCTTTCTTTTTGGCAAGCTCTGCTTAAGGCGATGTATTCCTCAGTTGATAAAACAGAAGAGAACAAATATTTCTTATTTCTTTTTCTAAGGTACACAGAAGACGATTATTTAGCTACCAAACAAAAAGTAACCCAGTCCAGTCAAAATAAGAGAAAGCTTCAAATTTCAAGAGGGCAAACTAGTTTTCAACCACATTCAGGCAACTATTAAAAGCTCACAGATTTCTGCAAATCATATTTTCTTGTTTAGAAACATGTAAAATGCTACCCTTGAATGCTATGCACCTACACTTTATCTTTCAAAAACTGATACAGATTACAGTTTTATCTTGCTCCAATTCATGATCTTTGTTTCAGTTTTGCTTTGTAATTTGGCATTTTCGGTCTTAATCTTTTGAGTATGAAAAACCCTTATGGCGTTTACAAATCAACGGCACAGGTCTCTGCGTCGCATCCTCTGAAGGTATACTTAGAATGCATTTAGTTAAAAGAACTCAGACATAGCAACACAGTCACATTTTTAAATATAAAGATGATGACAGCGGCACAAAGTAAGATTATTACATCCATACCTCACTGTCTCGTGGATTGTATTTCATTTGACTGTAAACAAACACTCAGAAAACAAAGATCCTGCAGCAAGAAGCTACCTTTGTTAAGATCGAGCATAAGTGACAAGAAATAGAAAGGAAATCTCAACAGTGACCCAAGGATGACAGAAAAGAGGGCACTAAAAGTGACAGAAATTGTTTACACCAATGAAAGCTTCCCAAGAAAAATGCAGCTGTCACAATACTTGTAAATTACAGCATTATTTGAAAATTTCATAGCATTTTAAGGTCACAGGGTTTAGAAACAGAGGCAAATCTTTAAATGTCTAAAACCGTCTCTGTCAAAATGAAGGACCTTAACCGTTCAGAAATTTTTCTGATACTTGGGATGAACCTCCTTTTATTATTTATTCCTCTAAACTACCAACAGTATTAATAAGTTTGCCAACTAGAACAGTTCTCATTCTCCTTGGCATTTATACCTGCTTTAGTTATTGCGTACTCAAAACGTAGATTCAATTTAATGTTTATCATTTCAGTTTTAGCAATTATCTCATTCAGATTGCATGCAAGCTAATTGGTAACTGAAAAACATTCAGTTAAGAGTTTAATTCTAAATATAGTCAAATTTTCTACAAAATCTATACAGAATCTTTGAGTAAAGATACTTGAGAAATAATTTGCAATTAATATCTACTCTGATATGACAAGAAATTCTAAAATCCTTTAACTTCTATTTTTTTGCTTGAATACTTTAATAAAGTTACACTGGTTTATATAAGAATGAGGTAGACTTTTTTTATAGACACCATATTTCATAAAATTCTTGTAAATACCTGTGTCTGCACTTACTCTGGTGTACATCTAGCATGAAGCCATGAAAATGTACTCTCTTTTTCTTTTCTACTTCTAAGTGCGAATAGAAGATGTCCATCACCATTGTCTTCCCTGTGCCTTCAAATAAAGAACAAAATATTAGTTAATTTAAGTAGTAGTAGTCAATTTGAGAACAGTATGTACTGGTTACAATAATGACTGTTCATTAGCCTTCAACTAATGAAATTATACCACAGAATGGGCACAAGAGCAAACTGTATTCAAAAACTTGGAACAATTGTATTTTTATGCAAACCAAAGGTTGCAAAAATGGCTCCATATGCACCTAGATCTTTAGTATTTCCTTTCGAAAAACAAGTGATGTCTTCATGCTGTATTACTGCGTCCCCCTCAATTACTTCTTAAATTCCATTCTTAAATATTAGTGAGTGGGTAACACTGAAAATAACTGCACATGGTAATGTAGTCCAATGCAACAGCTTCCAGAATTTGGAGTGTAATGGTATTAAATAACACCATAATGTGGAAGAAAACTAATCCTGGAAAATTTATGAAAGCCATAAAGCTACATAAATGTAAAGCATTTAGACATTTCAGAATTTGAATAAACATGAATAAACATGCATTTAAAGAAAATTCCATTAGAATTGATGCAGTTGAAACTTACCAACATCTCCATAGACGTAAAGACCTTTTGGGGGGTTGTTTTTTGCAAAGAGCTGCAAATCAAGAGAAAAATAAATATGAATATCGGGTAAAACAAAAGCAAGCACACTGCTGTGGTAAAGTAAGAAAGCAGCTACACTTAGCCACCAAAGTAGCACTAGTTAGCAAAGCATAACCTTGAATAAATCATTAGCTCTGTATTGGTGAGAAATCTTAATGATGTATCTGTGCACATTCTACAAAAGTGGCCAAACACACACGCACAGGGTTTGGTTTGGGGTTTTTTAAAACATTGTGAAAATATCCCCATCTCCAGTCCTAGCACACCTGCCTTTTTACTAGAACATATCTAAAATGATTAAATGTTTCCAAACTCATCATCATCATCAAAATAAAACCATTTGAACAGAAAGTCCTAGGGAAAAAGAATATAAAATTGAGCAGCCTTGTCACATTCATTGATATACGCAACACATACCTATTAAAGCAGCTCTGCATAAGATGTAAACCCTTAGGATTTAGAAAATCAGTATTGCAAAGCCAGTAAGCATTGTAGGTCCCCTTTCTATCCACTCTGAATCTTAAATACAGATTCATCTCTGGTCTAACCATGATTAAAAACAATGGAGTCACAGCACAAATATGTACCTACATACACATGCATGGGTGTGTAAATGTACAGAAGAATATAAAAAAGGTTCCTTTCAAAGTATGCCTTTTATTAATAATTTTTTTTAAGCGAGTTATGTTTATCTTGAATCAATGAATGAATACTGCTTAAGATGTTTTTATCTCAATATTACTCAGTACATATGTTATGACACCTCGTGGTTTATTCTATTTTACACAAATATATTTTTTACGGAAAAAAACTTGCAGTAACATAAACACTCTCAATTTGAAACAGTCCTCCCCCTAGTATTATGCATAGCCACTTTCAGGTACAATTCTAAAAAGAAACTCTTTCTAAAAAACTAGAAATCATAACAAAATTCTCATCAAATGCATAAAACTGAATTGACATCCACAAAAACACTGCAGAAGAGTTCTATGAGCTGAGCCAAAATGGAGGAAAATTAAAGCTGCAACCCTGCGGTCTCATTTGGAGCTGAGTAATTGCTAAACAACTCGAAACTTAAGCACTTTTCAAAATGCGGTGCCACATTAAAGAAATGTGGGAGTCAGTAGCAAAACACTAATTAAATATGAAAGAAAATATAGGACCAAAAGGTAGAAAGATAATGTCTCATATCTATAGCACCAGTTTACTCAGAGAATACGCAAGCATAGCTCTTATATAAGACCCACTTATAGATTTAATTTAGAGCTGTATTAATAGGATAATAAAAAACTTGTATCATCAATCTGTGGCTGAACAGGGTTTCAGATGTTCTGAAACTCTTCCATTAATGGACAAGGCTGCAACTATTTGCTGGCGCTCTGAAAGCACTGCAAGACAATTTAACTGACGAACTCTACTCAGTGTGCACTTTTTAAGGGCTTGCACTCATTAAAACTACTGATGCTTAAAGTTACACAGCAAAGAAAGGAGCAATGGAAAAAAAATCCAGCTGAGAGACATTCATAGGAATTTCTTTATTTTTAGTTTCAGATTAACAACCGTCATTTTAACAAGATGAAAGACTATCACACTAAATTACATAAAAAGGTTAATGTGATTTGTAGTTTCACAAGGAATGACACAAAGCTAGAAAAACAAATCAAAGTTTAGAGCACTGCTTTACCCATCTTTGTAAAGGTTATATAACCAGAGCAAGTAGTAATATCTACATTTTTCTATCTTTTTTTTTCATTGGCACAATGGTTATTAATTGCATTTAATCATGCTGAAGTTCATCTTTTCAGGTACATTTTATTCTCGCTCCAATACTTACCACTTCTAGAAAACATGTTTTGGCTAAAGGGTTTTGGCTAAAGGAAACCAATATAACAGCCTGGGCCCTATAAAATTCTAGTTGATTTAAAAAATAGTGGTTTTGTGAAGACAGCAATTTTTGTGTGAGATCTAATAGGTAAAAAAAAGGACAGATACTGTGGCAGATCCAAACACAGATGCTGAAGCTGATCATCTCTAAAAGCAAATGGAATTCCAGAAAAACTCTTACCACCTTCGAGCAATTAGAGAAATTAATAGGAAATATTTAACGTATACTTCTGCCAGAAGTGACATTACTGGCACTTTGTGTTGGGTTTGCCTGGCCCGATTTCGGTGGCAGGGGGGCTGTAGAGGTGGCTTCTGCAAGGAGCTGCTAGAAGTTTCCTCTAGGTCTGACAGAGCCAGTGCGAGCCGGCTCCAAGAAGGACCCACCACTGGCCAAGGCTGAGCCTGTCAGTGATGACAGGACAGGAGCACCTCTGGGAAACATATTTAAGAAATAGGGAAAAAAGAACTGCACCACACAACAACTGGCAGAGAGACAGAGGAGTGAGAATATGTGAAGACATCAAGGTCAGTGAAGAATGGGGGGTGTAGGATGTGCTCCAGAAGCCAGAGCAGAGAGTCTCCCGGGTCGTGGTGAAGACCACGGTGAAGCAGGCTGTTCCCCTGCAGCCCATGGAGGTCACGGGGTGTAGATGTCCACCTGTGTCCTGTGCAGGACCCCACGCCGGAGTGGGTGGATGCCTGAAGGGGGCTGTGACCCCGTGGGAAGCCCACGCTGGAGCAGGTTGCTGCCAGAGCCTGTAGCCCACGGAGAGAGGGGAGCCCACGCTGGAGCAGGCTGGCTGGCAGGACTTGTGTGACCCCACAGGGGACTCGTGCTGGAGCAGTTTCCCCTTAAGGACTGCACCCCATGGAGAGACGCTGGGGCAGTTTGTCAAGAACTGCTTCTTGTGAGGGTACTCGCATTGCAGAAAGGTGTGTGAAGATTGTCTCCTGTGAGAGGGACCCCACAACGGCCCAGGGCAAGAGTGAGGAGTCCTCCCCCAGAGGAAGAAGCAGTGATGGAGACAACATTGGATGAACTGACCGTAACCCCCATCCCCTGTCCCCTGCACCACTCGGGGTGCAAGAGGTGGATAAAATTGGGATTGATGTTAAGCCCGGGAACAAGGGAGGGGTAGAGGGAAGGTGTTATTTTTAAGATCTGTTTTTATATCTCATTATTCATCTCTGATTTTGATTGTTAAATAAATTTAACTAATTACCCCAAAATCGAGTCTGCTTTGCCCAGGACTGTAGATGTGGGTGATCTCCCTGTCCTTATCTCAAACCATGGGCCCTTTGTTATATTTTTTCCCCTGTCTAGCTGAGAAGAGGGAGTGATAGATCAGCTATGGTGGACATGTGGTCACCAGCCAGGGTCAAACCACTACACACTTTTAGAATACTCCCTTCTTCAATCTGTCAGGTTTGGGTGTTTTTAACATACATTTTATTTTTAAAAAGTAAACTTGATCAATAGATTTTTAATATTGAAACTCAGACATCCTACTGGTCTTAAGCTATTCTGCATGATCATAATTTTTTAATTGTTTTCTTTAATTTATTCTCATGTATCTTCTGAAGTCTGGAAGCTGTGTAAGAAAAACAGCACACTTCCACTAGAATTTCTGATAAAATACAATCAATGCTGTTGGTTCAACTTCGAGCAGAGCAAGCAGTCAAGAAAGTCAGTGGCATGTGGAGGTGACAGAAGCAGAAGTGGTTCTACTGAAACACTCCAAAAGAAGGGGGGAGATCTGACGCAAAAGATCCTCCAGTCACCCTAAATTCAGGGTAGTCCTGTTTATTTCAGAGAGGGAAGGGATAAAAGTGGGAGATGCAAGAAGACAAACTAAATGCATGAGCTTCCCCTCGCTCCTCACTTGCATACTATCCTGAGGTATATTTGGGGTCTCAGTATAATAATGTTTAACTGGCTGACAACAAATTTTATAAGATTTAAGGATGTTAAAGCTAACATTAAAAATGCACAAGATCAAATATTTTAAGGAATATAAGAAATTCGATTTTGAAGGGGAGAATTTTGAAATCCTTAGATATGTATTTTGAACACCCACATCCTTTCAAACAAGGGCATCACTACAAATGTGTCAAATCCCTTGAGTCCTCCAAGTTTTTTAGCTCCCACAACATTTCTTGGCAATAACTTATGAAAGCATAACTTTAGTGCTTCACCAAGTTTCATTACCATCAGGACATGCTACAGCAGGAGCCTTTTTTCCTATTATAGATCAGTCAACCTATAGACTTTTCTTTGAAAACCCTTCATATGCTAAAATATTTACAATTCCACAAGAGGACATGCACAATACAGTACAAAATTGCATGCCTTGCTTTAATTCTACCCCATCAGATTTTTCTTTTTAGTTTAAACTTCACTTTAATCAACTGATGTCCTACCTCATCTAAGGAATTACGTTGGTCAAAACATGTTCTTCATTCTGACAATTTCCTATTCTTTCTGAAATATCTTTAATGATCTGCAACATCTTCCCACCGTCTCCCACGCTCCTTACCTCAAACACCAGAAGCAAGCAATTTATTTCCTGGGAATATTTACACTCCAATTTGAAAAACTTTCAAGTGAAGATGCATGTCAATACTAAGGTGGCTAATTAAAATATGCAAAATTCAAGAGACAAGTTTCCAAGCCGCAGATTTTTTTTTGTTTAAACATTAACAAAATTGCCTCTTTCTCCCACTCTTTCAGGCCTCCTTTTTGGTTGCTGTTGTAGCTGAAGACATTTTCAAGGTCTTGAATGGTGTTTACTATTGTTCATACCTCTTTTCAAAACATGACCTCACCTATAATTGAGCTTATTTCAAGTCATTAGTACAGCAACTCAACAGCTCTTAAGATGTCCCAATTGGTATTATTTTGAAAAGCTGGAGATCTGAAACGTCTATGCAAAATGTTACAGCCTTGAACTTCAATTCAGAGGATCTCAAAATATTTCAACGTACAAGGCCATGCTTTCACCAAGTTGAAGATCAAAGTCATTGTTCAAATTTGAGTAGTAATTTTGAAAAACAGAAGCCTACTTGGTTTGCAGCAAGACTAATTGTTTTCTCCACTCAAATTCATTCTAAGCTGACGCCCTCAGAAATCTACAGGGTACAAAAATAGTTTTATTATCATAAAGGAAGTGGCTGGTGCCATGTCCGTCCTCTCCCAGACTACTGATTTCAGAAAGCTTTGGCATGTGAGGTAACTCAAATCTATTGGATAAACATTGAAGTGCTTCTGTGGTACCCAATATAAATTTTTGTGACAAATGAAGAACAAAACTAACAACAAAGCAGACCATGCTTGTAATGGTTCAGAAGTGCAAGAAGTTTCTATTTCTGGAATAACTGTTACTTTAGAAGAGGCTTCTGCAATTCTATCACAGAAAAAAATCAGACAATAAAATCAGGAACATCAGCCTACAGAAAAGACTGACAGACAGAGGCATCTCTCTTCCTCCTCTTCTTCACTGCAACCTCTCAACCACATTCTTTTCAATGACAAATCCAAGGAAAACGAGCATGCCTGAAGTGCCAAGCACCACTATTTCTTATTTCTAAGAAGCTGACAACAGATTCTTTTCAATGCAGGAGATCTGATGCCAAATGTAAGTTAGTCAAATTGCTAGAAACCTCTTGAAAAAGCAAAAAAGGGCAATCTACATACTACTACATATAACTAATTAAAGTGTTTGACTTACTTTCAGAAAGTCCTTATGTACTTTAAACTACATAAATTTGTTTTGTTTACATCTATTAAAACCCATTAAGTACAAAATCTTTAGCAAAACCAATGCCAATTGTTTTATCATAAAAACAACTGAACCTCTATAGCATAAGATATATCTTTTACTTCTTAGTGCATTCAAAGTTACAAAGCCTTCATGGGAGGAGAGGGTCAACAAGCTGCTCACGACTACAGGACTTACAGGATTTACCTGCTCACTAGATCCTTACTAATTCCTGGAGACATCTTCTAGTAGTTACATTAACTACTTCCACTCATGAGCCTACATAAACCCTATTCAATCCAGGCCAATCCCTGAGAGCAGTATTCACCATCTCTTCTTGACACAAAAAGCTTTAGTTCTACTCTTCACAACAGAACCAAGTCCGCAACAGCAACCCCACCTTGCAAGTCCATCATAGAAAAACATACATTTTGCTTACTTAGAAAACTCTTTGACAGATGCAGACATACGACAAGGATACGATGCCACTGTCTACAACTGGTACAGTGCTTGATGGCTAGGATCTTGCTAGCAGTGACACTTATTCTGGGAAAAAGCTTCATTAAGGCTGTTGATTATAATTTTGCTGAAGCAAAACATGGCTGCCACTAGAATTTAAACCATACTTTATTTGGCTTCATTTCATCTCACAAGAGCCCTATTTGAACTCTGTTCAAATAACTTCCTCAAAGATAGAAGAGAAACAAAGTTGTTGCAACAGTCATCTTCTGTGTAGAACAGTAGAATGGTTTTAGTTGGAAAGAACCTTAAAGATCATCTAGTTCCAAACCTCCTGCCATGGGCAAGGACACCTCCCACTAGACCAGAGACCAAGTTGCTCAAAGCCTTATCCAGCGTGGCCTTCAACACTGTGGATGTGAGGGGGCATCCACAACTTCTTTGGGAAACCTCTTCCAGCATCTCACCATCCTCACACAAATAATTTCTTCCTTGTACCTAATCTAAATCTACCCTCTTCTAGTCTGAAACTGTTACCCCTCATCCTATCACTACCCTCCCTGATAAGAAGCCCCTCTTCATCCTTCTTGTAGACTCTCTTGAAGTACTGGAAGGACACACTAAGGTCTCCCCAGAGTCTCCTCTAGGCTAAACAGTCCTAGCTCTCTCAGCCTGTCCTCACAGGGAAGGTGCTTCAGACGCCTGATCATCGTCATGGGCCTCCTCTGGACCCACTCCAACAGGTCTATGTTCTTCTTATGCTTGGGGCCCCAGAGCTGAACGCAATACTCCAGGTGGGGTCTCACCGGAGCAGAGGGGAAGAATCGCCTCCCTCAACCTACTGGCCACATTCCTCTTGATGCAGCCTGGGATGCGACTGGCCTTCTGGCTTATGAGCACACATTGCTGGCTCATATTCAGTTTTACACCCACGAATACCCCCATGTCCTTCTCTCAATCCACTCATCGCCCAGCTTGGATTTGTGTTTGGGATTGCCGCAAACCAGATGCAAGACCTTGCGCTTGGCACTGCTGAACTTCATGAGGATTGTATGGGTCCACCTCTCAAGTCTGTCCAGATCCCTCTGGATGGCATCCCTTCCCTCCAGCATGTCGACTGCGCCACACAGCTTGGTGTCATCAGCAAACTTTATGAGAGTGCACTCGATCCCACTGTCCATGCCACTGACAAAGATGTTAAACAGCAGTGATCCCAGTACTGACCCCAGAGGAACACCACTTGTCACTGGTCTCCAATCAGCCATCGGAGCCATTGACTGCAACTCTTCTAGTATGACCAGTCAATTCTGCATCCACCACGCAGTCTATCCAGGTCTCTCCAATTTCGAGACAAAGATGTTGCAAGGGACAGTATCAAATGCTTTCCACAAGACCAGGTAGATTACATCAGTTGCTCTTCTCCTAACCACCAACTACAGAACCTCACTGCCTTTAACAGATTTACACAAAACCCACCACTCACCTCTTTTTCTTGGTTTTGGATGTATGGGACGGCATTATAGCGCTCAGCCTGGTTATCAGTCTTAAGATTTCCACAATAATATCAAGTTCTCAAAGAGAAACCTTAAACTGCCACAACACTTATCCCAATAGCAAGTACTTCTACAGCTGCTTCTCACTGACTGTGGCATTAGTTCTTACATACCAGCAAGTCACACAATGATTTTTTAAAGCTAGTTTAAAATTAAAACAAGGAATTGAAGCAATGTTAAATGGAAGAGAGGAATGCTAAAAACAGCATTTGACTTTTTCCTTTCAAGAAAGTGTCAGTCAGGCTGGCTTTACCGCGATTAGCTCTGTTATATAAGGACAAAGTAACATCACAATTTCTTAAATAGAATAAGATTAGTACTTGTTCTCTGCAATAGAGACTTTCTTCCCTATTCATGCTTCCCAATCAAAGAAACAGTAAATAACAAACCCACATAATGCTTGATATACAAAGCCATTACAAGACACCTGCTCTGACAACTATAATGATTCAGGGCACTCCAGTCAAAAAAGTCAGCTCTCAAAACTATTCTCAAAGGTGGGGCTTTTAGAACAGAATATCTGAATGTCCGAAACAGTTTACCAGAAAAAGATCAAAATGCTCCAGCCTACTCATTCTCAGATTTGACAGTAAGATGCCTTCATCATAACATTTTTTCTAAAGAATGAAAATTAATAAAAGTCTGGCAGTATGTCCAAAAGATAATGCAGGAACAAGCCAGATCACTGGCTTTGTTTCGAGGGACTTTGTCTTTTACAGTCCAGGTACAGTGACTAAAAACAATTTTGAGATAGGCAGTTAAAAAGACTACAAGCCCAACACCAAAGCTTAAAAAGCAGCCCAGACAGATGAAAACAAAGAAACAAACAAAAAACTTTTCACATCAAGCACCTTCAAGATAGAGAACTCTGGCCTGTTGGATTACTTTTAAAGTAGTTTGGTAAGCTGAATCTGGCTTGATCTCCTTACACTTACGCAAAAATAGTTCTTTTTCAGACACACTGCATATTGCTTTAGATATCGAAGATAACCAACAACCACTGTTGAAAGAGGAAATTTCAGGGTTTTTTTTTGTGGCACTTGTCCAAACTAAATAAGGAGGTTGGTTTAGATTCAAGAGCTAGCCTATAAAGGCATCAAGACAACGTGGATCCACAGGCATAACAGAAAGGTAAGTAATGTGATGAGCTGAGCCACCAGCCTGAGCAGGTAAAAATACTTGGTGTAATACTTGTTCTCAAATCCAATGTTCTATCTATTTTTTTTTCATGCCTTGAAGCTAAAATACATTGCAAAGGCCTTAGCATGGTAATTTGTCATTTGCTGCCTGAAGGGCAGAGTGCTGTTTCAAGGCACTTGAGCCTCGGAGGCTTTGGCTCCCCTGATCTCACACAACATCATTTAGGCTTGTCATGCAAACAAAACACAGTATTTGTGCAGGGTAACAGGAGAATTTGAGGTTGTAATGGGGAGTGTGTGGTTAGGTAATAGCAGAGTTAGATATTTAGATTTATGCCCGTGAGATGAGGTGTTGCGTAACAGACGATGAGAAAGGTTGACACGATTTATTGGCAAGGTCTACAGCTGACTGCGTACATTGACTGTAAGCGTGAAGCTACTTCTGATGAAAAATAAAAACAAAAGCATTAAGAGAGAAAGTAAAAGAGAAACACTCGGTAGCTGGCTGTGAAGAGCACTGAGAGCTTCCAGACATCCTTGTCTTAGGAGTAGGGAGGTGGCAGTCCAGTGCAGACAGGGAAAGTGAAAATAATGATGGCAATGAGTATTTTGCCATGTTTTTTTCCCAGCACTGTACTTTTATCATCAGATTCAGCATGTTTATGACTATTTGTGCTTACTAGAGTATGTCAACCAGGTGCATATGAAGCATATTCACTGGTCATTCAGCTTCTGTGCACATATACAATCACCTGGCATTTACCAAGCAACTAAATGTTGTATCTGCTTTGCTGGGCGCTGTGTTTGGTTTTCTGGGATACAAACTCCAACCTATACAAGAGGCAAGGAAAGCTGAGGGGGAATTCTCACACCAGTTCCAGTTGCTTCCCGTGAGAACCTGCCACAAAAAGGCTATCAAGATTTGCAGGTGCAAGGCCACAAGAGCAACAATCTGAGAATAACAGCATGAGAACAAGACATGAAAAACACTGCCACAGAGGCTCTGGAAAACACTGCGTCAGCAGCTTCAGGGAAAAGTCACAGAGCTGCGAAAGCAGGCTATGAGCATTACTAATGGTGAGGCAGTAAGGTTGCTGAGGTGCTGTGCAACAGGGATATGTATGAATTTTTGTTAATGCATTGATAAGGAGCTGTGATATCCCCAAAACCACAACTGCGGTGCAGATGACACCTCTTTTTTCTTTTCTTACCTTGCCTGGAGACTAACAACGCTGGAAAAAATGGACTTTTTTTCTTTTTTAAAGTCATGTTTGATCTATATTATAATGTTTTCAAGGCTGATTTATTTAGACTCTCCTGGATAATTTCATTCCTATTCATAGACACAAAACCTTAGTGTTCTGTATGTGTAACTCACACACATGTTACCTCAGTGCTTGACTATTAAAACATCATCTAGGCCTCTCTTTCCTACAGCCAAATGACATTTTTGGAAAGGTAGACAGAAGGCATGACCAAAATCATATTAGACTTTCTTACGGAATTATTTCAATAATATTTAATTTGGTTACTCCTAGAGTGCCACTGGAATTTTACAAACAAAAAAGAAGAGATCCAAGCATGAACAGTGATCTGTCTGTAAAGATACAGCTGCAAAAATAAGACTCATGCTCATGACAGAAATTTCTGCACTTTAAGCACATTCATATGAGCAAATATAAATGCAATAAATTTTTGTATCATTATTAACTTCACCTTTGAAAGAAGATTTTTTGAACTGATGCTGTAGCCTTTAAGGGTCTCATGCAACTTCTGCAGGTGTTGTACAACTCTTCTTTGCTGCTCATCATCTCTCAGCTCTTCTTGCTTAATCAGAAAGTCATAATGTTCTAAAGGTCCGCTGCAAATCAGTAAGGCTCTGGCATTAGCATCTGTAAGAGTACTGGGGACTGTCTTCTCATCTGCCTGAGCTGTGTATGCTGTAAAATGAAAAGTTGATTATTAATAGAAAAGTTTCGAAAAATACCCTCTTGTATTCATAAACAACAGACATTCTTAACAGTTTACACATGGTTTACATTACTTACCTACACAACTACTAGAGTTACACCTTTGTTTTTCATTAAATCCACTTCTAATTTTAGCAGCAAACACCTTTAGTAGTATGTTTTAACATTTACTTTTATTATTAGCAAACACACACACTAAAAAGCCCAGCTGGAGAACTGATAAGATTTGGATGAACTGTTACAAGGGTTGGGGCCTTCTTTGAAGATGGCGGCAAACCTATTTAAAAATTCCATGTAAAAATAAACTGTTTTTTTTAAAAATGCATTTCTCAGAATAGATTAATCTTTCAGAGAGCAGTGGGTTAAACTAAACAGAAAGAATTTAAAAGCCAGCAAAGATGAGACAAAAACAGGAGTTCTGTAATCAAGTTGAAAGAGTCAAAGACCACACGAAGCAAGGCAAGAGCTGAAGAGCCTGGCAATGCCACAGTCTGCTCTGCTGGTGTTGTCTTCTGCCTAGAAGAGACAGGGCATGCCCAAGCAGGAATTCTGTCATTTAAAAGGTTAAGTACAATCAAGAATAACACAATTTGTAGCAATGATAAAAGAAATGGATTTGAGTAGGAAAAACGTGTATCATAGAGTACATACGAAGATATTTTAAATGTTGTGAGATCTAAGAAAATTCATCCCTAAATGCTTTAGGGAAATGTCCTAAGCAACCCAATGGCCTCCAACAGCTTTCTTCGAGGCCTCACAGTAGGCAGGTGTGGTTCCAGAATACTAGGAAAATTAGACTCTTTTTTATTTTTAAAAAGGAGAGAAAGGCAAATCCAGAAATTTATAGGTCAGTAAAAACAACTTCAAAACACTCAAAAGCACTGGAACACATACAAGCAGATTACATTTTTATTTTGTTTCCTCAATAAAGCACTTGACAAGATAACAGCGTAACAAATAAAAGGCAACACCAGCTCCTCAAGAACTGTATGGGAACAACAAGTTTCCCTCTCTGATCAGGTAATGTGCTTAGAGGGTAGACCAAAAACATCCCAACCACAGTAGCACTTTTGTCATTGGGTCACGTAGCAGTCTCATACATGAAGTAAAAAATTAAATTACAAGTGAAATTACTTTTGAGCTGGTAAAATCAGCTCACAAAACTGTATCTAATGAATAATTCCTACAGTTAAACTAGATGCCTATGTTCATCAGGGTTTCAGAGAAGACTTACAATCTGAGCTTGATGCAATTGGGAATTTCCATTCATTATGTGTATAAGGCAAAAAAAAGTACATCATTGACTGGGAACGTGGCAAGTCAGGAGGGGCCTGATAACACCCTGGAAGGCAAAGCAATTGTGATAAACTGGACAAATAATCTAATGTAAGTAAGACTCAATTCAACAGGGACTTCTGCTTAGGAGAAATAAACAGTTGAACTTAAAAGAGGGGGAATCACCAGTCAAAGAGCAGCTCTGCAGAAAATGATCCAGGGGCTGCACTGGATCGCAAATGAACTGCAAGACACCATTAAAACACTATTAGAGGGGGAAAATAAAACAAAATAAAAACCCGCAAGTGCCTCAATATATGTATGCAAGGTGCAACACAAGCACACGTCAAAAAGAAAAACTGTTCTGTTCAGTGCAGCTATAGTCTGCTGCGGACAGTACTTTTTAGTTTTCACATTCACAGAATCAGAGAACGTCAGGGGTTGGAA
>NW_009695094.1:58540-89065 GCF_000703405.1 Apaloderma vittatum | reverse complement strand
GCCCGGCGCTGCGCCGGCTGCCACACAAAAGTTGGGAGCTGCGCCTGCAGCAACTTCGCAATCCCCGGCCCTTGTTTGTGTGGGGTGGGGGGGTTTTTTTTTTTTTTTCCTTTCCCTTCCCCTAAATGACCTCTGCTGCGGCTGAAGCGGGTGTTGGGCGGGAGGAAGCTGCGGTTCGAGAGGTCCCCCCGGCTTTGCGACACCCCCACGCCGAGCCGGGCGCTGTAATTTTTTTGCCGTGCGGATCGAGTCGAGCGCTTTCCCCGCGTAACCTGATGAAATACTTCTGGTTGTACGGTCTAATGGCAAGCGGATTGTACAGCGTGGTTTGGAAAGTTAACATACGAATAACGGCGAATTCTGCTTGGGAGAAAGAATTCGGGAGCCTCCTTTTCTTTTTTTTCCCTTGTTGCTTCAGAATTGTTGACAACAACTGCGTTTGTTTAAATTAGGGGCAGGCCTGTCTTTTCCTGGTTACAGATGTATCGCTTGTAAGATTTAAGCTAGTGGTTATCGTTGCCTGACCTGCATATGTCTTTTAAAAGCAATGTAAATGTAGAAGCGAAAACTGGGGGTTACAGCGTCTGACAGCCGCGCACCAGCTGCCCGTGTCCCAGCCCCTGGGAAGGGGGAAGTTAACAAGACAGGTAGAAAAACAGCCATAGCAGCCCGAGGCAGATGGGGAGGATGACACCTGCAATGGTCAACAAACCTCTTGCCCCGTCCTTTTAGTTTTAAACTACTAAAAAAATAACCCCCGCTGACTGGCTATTCTGTACTCTCTGTGCTTCTCTTTCAGTCCTTTCATGCTTCGCAGTTCTTCCCTTCCCCCATCTTACTTTTCCTCGTTGTTGCCTGTTTCTTCCTTGTTTAATTTCATTAGACCCATGGGGATGCAGCGCCATAGCTGTAAAAAGCCGTTCTGCTTGTTCTACTATGCAGCTTCTATTTATTCATATCATGAGTCTTGTGGTTTATGAGGCAAAGTTTGGTGTAAGTCTTACTGGCTTACTTTGCAGGGAGTTTACTGCTACTAAAAAAATAAGTTGGGCTTCTTTCCAAGATTTTTTTCTTCTGTGAATAGTATTTTTATACCACAAATCATTAAAATGTTTAAATTATGTTGTTGTCATGGTGTAAGGAAAGGACATGGTGCAAAATATTGTCACAGAATCTGTAAATACATCCTGGGTTATTGCCCACGCTTCTAAAAAAGTGTTTCTTCTGAAGTTAAGAGTCTATTTTGGTGTATGGGAATGGACTTGTTTCACTTCACAACAATCTCGTTTGAGGTAGATTTTTTTTTTTAAAGATGTGATTGCCAAAGACGAACAGAAGTTTTCCAGGGAGGATTTTTTTTCTTTTTCCTGGTAAATTTTGTTATATTTATGTGTGTGTGTATATATGTCACACTGTACTTTAGAGCTGGTTTTGTACAACTGTTTTTGTTCTTCAGTTGTAAGTATTTGTCAGTGATACAGCATCTTTCTGAGCTCCGGAGTTGTCTTGAAGTGGTGCCAGAGGAGGATTTCAGTGACTAGAACGTAAGTGTAGCAGTGGGAAGACAAAGCCTTTGCTTTTGGAAGTGACTGTCAGGAGACAGATACTGAGGCTGTGTTTTGTCAGAAAGCCTGCTGGGATCATTTTCATGCAGTTGTATTTTTTCCCCCCCCAAAGTTGACTGGAACAGTGTGTCCTTTTGAAATCTTTCGTGTGTCACATCAGGAAACCAGCCTTACTACCAGCAGTTAATCGGGTTAATGGGCAGCTAGGGCTGGGAGCCCTGGCGGAGGTGGCACGCTGCTTATTTGCTCTCTGTGACTTTGTTTTATTCCATGGAGGTTCTGGCTTCGACTCCCAGAGAAATGCTCTTTAGTAATTACCTTTCAGAATGTATTTTAAAAGACTATCTATTTGTTCCCTATTAGCAACAAAAACTGAGTTAGTTATCTAATGGCATCCTGTAAGATGCTGATTAGACCAGATGAGAGGTTAGAGTTGCCTTCCACCTCTTTTATATCAATTTCCTTTTTCCTCCTTCTTCTTCTTTCTCTTGGCTTTTTCTGGTATACTTATTTTTTAAAATATATTTACAAGATAGGCTTGAATACCTCCTCTCCCAAGAACCTAAGTTAAGTTTCTAGCCTTCCAGTTCAATCTTATGTTGAGTTACTTATTAATAGTGTCTGTTTTTGTTTGATCTGAGTCTGGAAGCTCCAGACATTCTGTGGAAATGGGCTGTAATAGTCTGAATGCCTTTATTGCCTTCTCTGAATTCCCTCTAGTACTTGCTCATCTCGGAGAAAGCAGTGACGTCAGGCTTTGAAAAGTAAGCTGTTTTGAATTATTGACTGGCGACCACGCAGTCAGTGATTGAGATGAATACATGTGTGTCCACTGAGCAGAAGCCAGATTAAAATGAACGAAATCCCTCACTAAATGGATCAAGGAGCCAAGAAGTTTATTCCCTGAGATGATGTCATGGCAGAGTGCATAGAGAGGGTACGGAGAAAAAAAACAGGGCTGTGTTTTCTTCCTGTGTCCAGAATTGGTTTACACGCTATTTAATAGAAATTGAAGCTATCCTCACACAGATTTATATTCTATATATCATACGTGTTTTCTTCTTTCTGGCATTAAATCTTGGGAAGTGTTAATGGCTTTATTTTCAGAAACATAGAGTTGTAACACAAGGCTTAGAATAAATCCAGTGGACTTCATTCACGAAACGAAAGACTTGAGGGTACCGTGACCATAACTGGTTAAATTTGTGCTCTAGATTTAATTATGTCTGATGTTTTCAGATACTGGGTTGTGATTGTTGGCAACACTCGCTTGGCAATTGAAATTATTTTTCACAGTCATCTCCAAACACGATTCAAAAACATTGATCAGGAAAACTAATGAATTTATTGCAAAATCAACGCTCTTAAACCATGTCGGCGTGTTAGTTAGACATTTTAGAAATGTATACCAGATTAGCTTAATTTAATTAGCCAAGAAAGCATTAGCAGTGCCTTAAGAGCTACTTGAGGCCACTGTGATAATTGTAACACGCGATCCCAGCTATAAGTAGCGCTGCCAACGCCGTTGAGCTTGCTTGGTGGCAACCTAGAGCTCTCCATTGTACTTAATTGCTAATAGGAGGAAACACAGACCTGGGGATTGACATCGAGTGCTGCCGTGTGGGAAGGTATAAAGCTAAGCAGCGTTTTTATGCTCTCGAATACCAATATATTTCAGTGTCTCTTGCTGTAATTTCTCAGCCTGTAACAATAAGTGTTTTTCTCGATTTCTATATCATAACACGGCTTTTGTATCGTACCTCCTTGGCATGTTTTACTCCTTCAAAAGTCCTTAATGGTCAGCTATCGAAAACATAGAAAATGGACTTTAAAAAAAAATATTATTTCTCTTAAAATACTGACTTAAAACATACCCCTCAGAGCTTTCTAAAAATTAACTTTTCCTTTATGAGGGAGCCTGATTCAGATTAGCCTGTTTTCTTTGTCTTCTTGCAAAGCGTCTTACAGCATTCTGGATGTTCTGTGGTTTAGAATAAGGCTGTAGAAAAAACTAGAGTTTCCTCCTTATGCTGGAAAAATTACACTTAGTGGCCACCTGCGTGTTCACCCTCTTCAGGGGAAAAAAAAAAAGCTGCTCTCAAATATGTATATATATATGTACATTTTTGAAAGAACTGTCCGAGTTTACAGCCACATCAGTAAAGGTACTGAGGCTAACGCTTTTACATTTCTTTAAAATACATCCTGCAATATAGAGCCTTGTGAAGTTATTCCAAACAATTTAATTTAAAGGGCGATTCCCAAGAAAGCTCGTCTTTTCAGCGTATAATAAAATGCCAGGTTCTTTCTGGTTTAGTGGCCTGCTGCTCTTTTGGGACTTAGCAGGAGAAAATCAGTGATCTAAAACGAATTGTGCAGTCTGTTCCTTGGTAGCGCGGTATTAATACGTCTGCGAACAGTGGGAAATTGAGCAATTGTTGGAAGCAATCTGCGCCCAAGTTTCTGTCCAAATACCGCGTGGTCAGCATTTGCAATCCCTCCACGTTTCCAGGGGGCTGTCCTGGGTGGGAATTCTTCGTATGTATGTTGCCAAATGGATCGGGGCTGCTCTTGGCCGTCTGGACACCTCTGAAGCACATGTGATTTGTTTTGAGAGGAGGGCCTGAAAAGGAAACAATCAACGGGCTCATCCCAGGAGGGAGTCAGACCTCCAAAGAATACTCAGGAAATGGTGTTGCTGTTTGAGGCGCTGCATTGCTTCCTCTGCATATTTGGCTTATCCCAAAGTAACATTAATAAAAGCTGCTTCTCCAAGGGCCGTCTCTCAGTTTAAACGTGGAGCAGAAGGCTTAACCCGTTGCCGTGAGAGATCCCGTGACAGCGTTCCACGAGTGGCATACAGCTGGGGGTGATGCAAGATAATTAGCTCAGGTAATTACATTCTCATTGCCTCCGTCCCCCTGCAGTTTCACTTGGATGAGGTGTAGTTTTGCGCATCCTGCCCTAAATTGTCGAGGATTTGCTGTGCTGCGCAAAAGTTTTCGTTCCAAGCTAGTGGTGCTTTTAACAACTTCTGTTTATAAGTTTCTAAAACCCTTCTCAAACCAAAGCATCTGTTGAGCAGGCACCAGTGAGCTGAAGCTCTCGGTGCTCTTGTTTTGTAGCTGTGACCCTTTTAAAGATCGCTGATCATTTATCAGATGTTCTAGTTCTGAGGAGTTACTTTGTGGGGGGGTAATATCACTCATGAACCTACTTACTGCAAAGGGAGCTAACAGTACTTTTTCAGCCCTTTTCGTCCTGCCTTTATTTTTTGTACTCTTCATGCCGTCCTGTTTTTTCTGAACAACTTTTCTGTCTCCGAGTTTACTCTTGAAATATCATCTTTATTACCTTTGATGGGATTTTTCAGGTTTATTTTAAACCATTAAATTTGCTTTAAATTGTTCAGGTGTTGTTTTGCATATCTACTTGCTTGGAGTCTTTTCCTGAATAAATTTGATTTCTTCTTTCTTGGTAGCTATTAAAACAGGCTTCTTTTCAACCAATTTTAAGATTAATGTGTTACCCTCTGTAAGATTTTTTCATTTTGCACTGTTGAGTATGTGTATGCTGTAATGGCTTTGACTGCAGTAGAAGGAGATATAAAGGAGGTAGCTTTAGTACTCCTACCAGAAATGCAGAATTTTACGAGCTTGTTCAAGTTCTGTGGTTGTTGTAACCTGTTCTGAGTTTTGTGGTTTTATCTTTGTGCTTCAGGTAGGGTGTGCTAACGACTGAACTACTGTACAGCTTTGATGGAAAGCTTGTGTCCAGTTGCAGTTGGAGCAGATGCTTCAGTTTGGGCTTTTTCGTAATTTGAGAAATGCACTTTTTGCTCTTCTCCAACCTCCAGTCAGTTGCTTCATTTTAAATGGATAAGTAGTTGAGCTGAGCTGCTTAAATAATCCGAAATGAAGAAGCTGCTCTTTCTGTACATGTGGAAGAGATTACTTGCATTGAAATTTGTTGTCGTGCTTCAGCAATCCCTTATTTCAGATATTTAATAATTACATTCTGTTATTTCTCTGATTTATCTTTCAGACCTCGAAAGTTGCTTTTGTTATGATTTAAATTTAAATACATTAATCTGAAGATTTTGTAGTACAATTTTTCACAATTTAATGTTGTTTTTTTTTTTTGAAATCCTGCCTTCAAGTGCATTGTGGTGAGAGATATAGAGGTGTTTCTAATGTCACATTTTTTCACACAGAAAGCCCCCTTCCTGTAGCTTCACTTGCTACAGACCCTTTCTTGCTTAGTTTGCCAAGCCAAGTGCCTGGCCTGGTCTAAACCTTGGCAAACCCTCTGGTCCAAGGGTTCTCTCTGTTCTCCTACTTGCTATCCTTTTTCAGATAATTCTGCTTCTTTATTTAGGTTTATAGTGGTACTAAAAGGAAGCTGTGTCCTCCAGACTTTCTTTGGGATGGAATTGTTCAGCAGAAACGAGATGGAAAAAGAAGTTGGTTTTAGAATGTTATAATTTCTTGCACTTCTGAATTGTAATAATTATTGAATGTTTACATAAATACATTCTTTGCTTTAAAAGTCTATGTTAGCAGAATCTGGATACTAATAAAAAGTTTGGATACTAATAAAAATCTGGAAACCAATAAAAATCTAGAGACTAATAAATAATACAGTTCTGTCTGAAAATGTCCTGCTTTTAGTATTCCTTCAGTGCTAACTTAAGAAGGCTAATGGTCGTATAAATTCCCAATTCTTCTAGAAAACCTTCTGAGGTGTGGACCCCCATGCAGCAAACAGGGATCTCTTGTCGGCAGCCTTACTCTTCGGGAGGTGTGTGATTTCACCCGGGCTGCAGGCTGGTAACTGTGGCTGTGAAAACGAAGACACTTGCCAGGATTAGTGCTCTCCTGGCCCTTGGGTCAGCTGCGTCAGGAGCAGCTTACGGGTCCAGATGAAACTATCCCTCCTCCCCACATCCTCCTGCCTCCCCCTCCACCGCGCCGATTTGATGATCATCTGACAGTTCAGAGGGTCGCCCGAATTTCCGTGAAGGTGCAAAGGAGGAGAGAGGAGCGCTCCTTGTGGAAATGCTTGGAGTGGGATGATGATGATGATGATGATGATGATGATGATGATGATGATGATGATGATGGGAGGAGGACAAAGCTCAGCCCGGTCTTTATGGGCTCTGTTGTAGCTTGGCAAAGGCTGCTCTGCAGGTCACTCTCCCTTTATTTCACAAACCTACAAGCAGCGCATAGATCTTGAGAGTTTTTTGGATGCCAGGTCAAAAGCTGTTGAAATCTACTCATCCCGGGTACAAACAGGTGTCTTTTTCTACTACAGACAAGGAGAATGGTCACAAGTATGAAAATACACAATAAACAGTGTGTTAGGTAGCAGTTTCTGTTTTTAACTTGTAAACTTTTAACTTTTCTCAAAAGCTTTCACATTTATTAAGTAACCTGCATTCTAGAATTGAAGAGTTCCAGGAAATAAAGTGAGTATCTACTGAAAAAAACAAAGTAGGTCTTTTCATGCAAAAAATATGTTTTTTTTTGATTGAATTGGGAAGAATTTATTGTTCTGAAAAAGTTTAGATGATGGTATTTTTTATACTCCTAATGGCTATTATTGACGTAAGCACAGTCTACTGAAAAAAAAAAAGTACCCAGAAGTTGCATGTTAAAAGAATGTAGATCATCCTGCAGTTGAGGCATTCTTTACTACCATTATCACCAGTGAAATACAGCATTAATACTTCTTCATTCTAAGATCATCAAGCACTTAAGTGTGAGTCTTGGTATTTTTCTGTAACACCTGTGGAGAGCCAGTGTCTGATAAATGACTGTGTGCAGACAAGTGGAAATTAGAGAATTGTGGTGAGACAATGGACTCTTTTAAGCCAACTTTGTCTCTTTTCAAGCAAGTTTCACACACGAGGTCTTTATTGAAACTTAATTTCTTTGTAAGGTAGTTAATGTGCTTTCATCCAAATACTTTTATTTTTCCCAGCTTCTTGTCATTCGAAGGCCCAGGCGGGACACTTGTGCTGGATTTGAAGGACATGGAGGCAGATGTTGAGCACAGGTCGTGTGCTGACGTGAGTCGTAGAATCAGACAATGTTCGGGGTTGGAAGGGACCTCCAGAGACCATCCAGTTCAACTCCCCTGCCAGAGCAGGATCCCCTAGGGCAGCCACACAGGAACGTGTCCAGGCGGGGTTTGAAAGTCTCCAGAGCAGGAGACTCCACAGCCTCTCTGGGCAGCCTGTGCCAGGGCTCTGTCACAGTAAAGAAGTTTCTCCTCGTGTTGAGATGGAACTTCCCGTGCCCTGAACACGGTTGGCTGCATTACGCTGCAACCTGGAGTCGAGTCACGTCGCCTTCCTCCCCAGAGAAGCATATCAGGTCTTCCCTCTTGCCATGGGCGGGGAATCAGTCTGACCACGGCCGAGGGGCTCGGGGCACTTGCCAGGAAAATGTGGGGCGAGGTGGGGAAGGGAAAGCTGTGAAGATGCGTTGGTGCTGGAGAGAGTGGGCAGTGCGGTGTGTCGGCCTGGAATTCGGGCATCGCGCGAGCCTGTGAGGTGAGGTGTGGTCACTTGTCTGAGCACGCTGCCAAGAGCGTTCCAGCTCCTGAAAATTTACACTGAGCGTAAGGACTGTTGTAGTTTTTTCCTTGTTTTGTTTCGAGGAAAACGCTGTAAAGCAAAGTGGTGATTTATTTTATTTTTTTTTAAAATTGAAATAGGATTTGAAGGGATTTACTAGATTCTGGTCGGATGACATTACTGCAGTCTTGGTAGAAAATTCCTTTCATGTAGTTACTGGAATGTGAAACCAAATAAGAGAAAAACTAAAAATATTTCAAAGAGATTGTGAAGCCTTTTGATTTTTTTTAATTGCTCAGTATGCTCAGCCCAAAAATGCATTAGGAAGGATACCTAGCTCTTTCCTAGCTCTCATCAATAGATCTTATAGTAGATCTTTAGTGCAATAAATTTGTAGAAGTTGATGTTTTAATCCATGCTTTTTACCTTTATAGAAACTGATACACAGGGGAACAAGTGGCTTATCCAAAATCACTGAACAGACGGTGTTTTTAATGTGTTTTATTGGTATGTTTGAAATGATGTTATAGTTTAAACAGAGAAAAAAACAGTTATTTGTTAACTGAGTAGTTATCTGAGGGCAAAGATGAGTGATCAGCTTAACTAATTGATACACTGGGGACACAATCACATTTTTTTTCATGAATACAAGTTTTATTTTGGAAAGACATGTCTTTTTTTTTTTCATACCATTTATTAAATGCATTAAATATTCTCAGGTATGTGTTTTGTTTCTTTTAACATGTAACCTGTTTCTGTGCAAACTTTGCATGATCTGAAAGGTTTCACACATACTTTTAAAATATTAATCCAGATTATTAATATTCTGGGGCACCTGAGAAGATGTGTTGTTATTCAGAAGATACATTTTAAGTTATGTTGGAAATAACTGGAAGACCTGGATTCATCTTCTCTGAAGCTAGTAAAAAGTAGGAGAATGTCTGAAAAAGTAGGAGATGTCTGAAGTCACTGTTGTCTTTTCAGAGAGTCAAATAGAGAGGAAAAAGTTACTTTTAGCTCTCAGAAGCTGAGAATTAACTAAAGTTAGAAGAGGTTTTTGAACACTTGTATCTGAAACAGATCACTTGAAAACATTTATTGTTATTAATGAGTCAGAATCAGATTTCAGAGTGTTTTCTTCTTGTTCAAAAGAAAAAGTCATTAAAACAGTTTGGGTTTTTAACAAAATGTGGAGGAGTAGAATCGATCAGTTGAAGATGGAATGTCCCTGCGTCTTAATTTGATGTCTTACATATGGGAAGAGGTCATAGGAAAGGGAAAAACATAGATGCTGAAAGGTTGAGAACTCTAGGCTGAAAACTGTCCTGTCTCACTTGCGGGGTTGCATGAGCAGGCGTGCCGACGTGCTGGGTGTGCCAGGGTTAGTCCAAAGAAGGGCGTAACCCACAGACTGCATGGCAAGGAGAGCAAGTTCCACCACGGTGGAAGACTTTTTTTTTCCTGCGTTTTAGTACAGCTGAACCTGGGGCAAAGCAGATGGAGTCCTTTTCAGAAATTGCCAAGGTGTGGTTGTGGTTTGAATGTTACATCATGCAAAAACTCCGTGGAACTTGTGTTTGCGTCCTTGGGGATGACAGTGACAGAGAGGTGGTTCGTACTCATCCCGTACTACCGAGACCGCTGGGTTATGGTCACCTTGGGACGTTCACACTGGTTATGGTCATCTTGGGACGTTCACACCGTCGGCACAGTGGGGAGTCCTTCGGGTATTCTCTTGGCCAGGAGATTCAACTTAAAAAACAGAAGTAACAACCCCCCCACACCTTTTCCACTTTAATACGCTAGAAGTAGTCTTTGTGTGTTAACTTGAAAATGAATCAGCTGTCCACCTTCAGCTCCTCCCGGAATGCAGGCCCCTGTCGGTGGGAGCTCCCGTGGTACCTGAGTCTTTCGGTTGTGGTGCAAGACTGTTGGCGTTGTCACTTTTTCTCCAAGAGCACAGACTGAGGAGGAGGTCGTCAGTTTTGTTAATTGATTGCTAGTTTGTACTCTTTCAAAACTTCAGGACTGGTCTCTAAGTGTTATGAGTAAAGCTCTGTTAGTATTATTTTGAAATCTAGGGACGGATGTGGAAGAGACTGCAGGTAGTATTGTAGCTTATTCTCAAATCTATGTATTATTATAAGCATTATTTCCATCTTTCTCTTTTTCATACATTGTAGAGAAATCACAGAGATAAGTATGCACCTATATCTATTTTATTGCTTTATCTAGTCACTCATTTTAGATTTTGTTTATAGATTTATCACTACCATCGTTCATGTGCTTTCAGTGAAGGCGTCTTACCAGAGTTTGCCTCCCTATGTCTGCAGGACTCTAGCTGTTGAATCTTAGCTCAACAGCTAATTTGTGGTATTTGTTCGGCTGTCACCTTCTGCTTCACTCTTGAATCTGAAGATAATGAAGACTGTGTTTTGCCAGTCTAGACCATGGCTGGGGTTCTGTTGACTCCGGTTATTTCCGTACTCGGTCTTAGGGAGAGTGGTCTCCGTAAGAACCTGTGCTGGGTTTTGTATCCCGGCTGGAGTTTGGTGGGTCTCATTCCTGTTGGGTCAATCCAGTTGCACTAAATTTTGGTTACCTCTTTGTACTTCCTGATGCCTTGTGAACTCGGTTCTTCTGTGCTCGCTTTTTCTTTGTGGCTTTGGTATGCTTTTCAGGCAATTTCTGACATGATTAAGATTTAATAATTTGTATTCTCTCAGCATGTGAGTGAGTTTGCTTCAGTGCCAGTGTTTCATTAGGAGCTCTGAGTTCAGTGCATTGGTTCCTACTTCCACAATTGCATTATTAATTTCTTAATTTTTAAGTTTGATGCTTGTATTGTACGTTTCTCTTTCTAGTCCCAGAGCGTTTTCATGATGCATACTATTAAGTAATAAGTTTCTGGGTTGAAACTGAAGTGCTATTTTTAATTGTTGAAGGTATAAATGGTTTGAGACCCAGTTACTTGAGGGAGCAAGTAGAAAGCGATGGAATTGTTAAGACTTCTTTTGCTATAAATGGGAGGAAGCGGTGGATAGACTGCTCTCTGTAAGGGCTTCTCAAATTGAAATTAATTTCTTTTGCTGTTCTAGCATATCCCAGTTTGGCTAATCTCTTGAGAGTAATGAAAGCTCAATCTCCATTTTTTACTGTAAGTAGGTTCTAAAGTTCTGGATGGCAGTCTAGCTGTGATTTGATTCCCTACAGCTTGATTTTTTAAGATTGACTGTTGACTGGAAAATGGAACTTGGATGCATGTTACTCTATTTAAAATTTCAATGATTTCTCCTCATAGTAGCTTTTTCACTGTCCTACCTTAAGTTTGTGTTTGGGCTTGACTATCTTAAAATTTAGACTGGCTTTGTACTTGCTAAATTGCTGCGTAGAATTAATATGCACGCAAATGAGCCTCAGCTGAAGATAATATCCCAGGCAAAGAATAACCAGAAATCATTGCCTCTGTTCAGTAAAACCCCTTAACTGATAGTTTAATCCTTAGGCAGCTGCTCTGATGGGGTGAAGATTAGCCTACCCTTCAGGTTTTTGAAGCTGTTGGCCAGTATCTGTTCATTTGGTAGTATGAGAGATCTCAAAGATACTCTGCTTTTACAAATGTTGTGAGTGTTGGTAACTCCGTAGCAGAGGGAGACTCGAAGTAGCAGGTTTTTGTCTCTAGGTTAATCTCCAATAGATTGTCCTACCTGCCAGCTGACCCCAGGTATTGCCTTTGACTAATAAATAGGCAGGACAGATGAGGAATACTTGTTCATTTTGGGACTTGGGAACTGGAGGAAATGACAAAAAAGGTGGTCGCAGGAGAGCTGACAGGAATTAGGATTTTTGTGTGGGAAAGAGGTAGAGATGAAGTCTAGGAACCTGTGCCTCACTGCTCTCACTGCTTGCAAATAAGGTTTGCCCTCATAAAGCTTCGTTACCTGCTTGTTCACCTTCCTGAGTTTCATTTTCCTTGTCTCGCCTAGCCGGTTTAAAACTGGTTCTGTGGCTTACCTTGAAACTCGGCTTCTCTCCTGCACTGGGTAGCTCTTAGAGTTTTGGAAAGTAGTTCCTCACGTTGCCTTGGCAATGGTGTGTTTCTCCAAGACCGCAAATAAACTCCTGGCCGACGAAAGCAGAAAGCACCTACACAGACGCTTACAGCATCCAGAAGCGAGTAGGCACGCTGGGCCAGTGTTGTGAAAACTTGGTGTTTTGTAGCTGCAGAGCGTTGGAGAAGACAGCTGGGTGGCTGCACACGTGGTTTGCGGTGCTGTGTGAGGGGCAGGTGTTTTGTATGTAGGAGCGGTGGTAGTGACCTCTGCTACTGCTTGGACCAAGGCTTAGTTTTAGGTAGCAAATTCTGCTTCATCTGATTTAAAGTTTCAGTAATGATCTTCTAGTATAGATATGATTTTGAGATACATTGCTGTATTTCCTGAAGAAGTGAAACAAGAGGAAGAAAAAAGCGTGGGGTTTGGTTTGTTGTTGTTTTGTTTTGTTTTGTTTTTTTTTTACTAGGATTAAATGGGTCCTGAGATTGGATTTTTATATAGAGCGCTTTCTTTCCCTGGGTTTACCTTGACAGCCTAAAAGTTGCCACAGTTAAAACTACTTCTGAAATGAGAACGTGAACTGCTTAACACTTAATACTAGATTTTAGTATATTTTAGTCATATCAAAAGTATTTACAAGTAGTTATAAGTAAAAATAATACGTAACAGTGACTGAATACATTATAATGAATACCGTATTAATGTATTCATGGAATTGTAAGTAGTTAATATTAGTTAAAAACCTAGTTTAGGGGACAGAATGTTACAGCGTGATGCAGCCAGCCTATTTTTTTTTTCTTGCAACTATATTCTGTACTTGTCTTATCCCTCACTGAAATGCTGCAGCTCACTAACGAGGTAAGAAACTAATCCATCAGAAGTGAAGTGAACTTTTGAAGGTTTAGCGATACGAATTGGCTCACACGTGGGTCGGTGAAACATGGGAAGAAGCTCGAAGGAGGCTGGACTGGGGCTCTGGGGGCAAGCCAAGGGAGCGCATGGGCCACTGGCCCAGGTTTGGTGGTGCTGAACTGTCTTGTTGAGTTGTACCTGGACATTTGGATTTCTTTAGTCTTTGCCACTTTCTAAATACTGTGCTGTGATGGTCTTGTCTTCCTCTCTTAAGAAAAAGACTTTTTTTTTTTTTTTCTTGACTATATGACACATCATCATGTTGAAATATCTGGAGTAAGGTCAGACCGTTGTTGTTGCTGTGCACAATGAGCAGACGGGTCTTCCGTGATCATCTTCTTGCATATAAGTAAAATTATCTTTTGTTTAAGTGCTTACTGACCATTCCTGGACCTTGATATTTGGATATTGGTTACTCTGTTGTTACAACAGAAGATAATTTAGTTTCTTAAATCAAGACTGTTTCCATGAGCTAAAACTTGTGGTGTATAGAATCTTGATTTTTTTTTTTTTTTGATAGTTCTCCTTAACAGAAGCAGATCCTCTACAGTTTGCTGGTTGTCCACTTCTTAAGTGCCACTCTGAAGTAATCCCTTGCTGCTGCCTTTGAGGTTCTGTTTACCTTATCTCTGAAAAGCACAACAAAAACCTCTGGTAGTGTTTAGGTGCTTGTTAAAGGTGTCAAAAATAATGTTTTAAGTGTGTATAATGCTGTTAATGAACCCATTAGACCACAAGTGCTGTAAAAGTATAAAGTCTGCTTTCAGTTACTGCAAGCTCTGTGTTTGACAATGTAAAGAAGAGAACAAGGTATTGCAAAATTCTTACAAGAGGGAAGAACATAATGTGACCGTTTAAGCATTTGAAAGTCAAAGATAATGTCAAGGAAGACAGAGAATAATCTTATGCTGTGTTCCAAGTGTCTTAAATTTCCCCGGTCTTTTTTTCCCTTTATTGTGCTATCAGTTCTTTAGTAAGTCCGGTAAGAGTAGCAGCCATGTATGTTTTACAAAATACAGTGGGTTAGGGAGATGGAACGCTTATTTAGAAATAAATGTAAAATATTATAGAAAAGTTTAATATTAAAAATGAAATTTTTTTTGTAGTTTCCAGTGATGTTTTCACAAGAAATGCTTTTAATATTTCACACAAGCTGCTTTCTAAGAGTTTGATAGAAGTTTCCCTTTTACTAAGCTTAAGTTTCCTCTTTTTCTGTAAGGGTATGTACAAATGAGCCAATTAGTTATGATCTGATGTTCTTTCTTTTCAGAAAGATGAAGGTAGTGATGCTAGTTTGAGTGACAGCCACATATCTCCTCCCGCCAAACGTACCTCAAAACATGCTGATCCTGTGTGCAAAGACAAATCAAAATCACGCAGTACTGGGCAGCGAGAGGAATGGAGCATCTCAGCTGGACAGTCCAGGTAACTTGGTGCCAAGAGTAAAATGAAGTCTTAACCAATTTTTCTTGTGTTTTTAACCTTCCGTTATTTCTGCAGCGAGCTGCAGCTCGTGCCCCAGAATGCACTTTGGAGGCACGTTCTTTTCATACACTTTTCTCCATTTCCTGGCTCTGGGAACATGGGTTACATCAGTTCTCTTATTTCTGTTTCCAATGGAAATTTGTTTGAGATGCGGTCTGAACTCTAGATACTTGCTACATCTGAATGTAGTGACTTAATTGGTGTTTTTATGTGCTCCAGCTATAAGAAGATCGGACATTTTAATTAGGAAATTGGTATTATCATCTGTCGGGAGCGAATAATGTTCAAGTTTCTTTCCATTGTTGTTTTCAGCCTCTTGTCTTTGGCTTTAAGGACTCAAGTAAATTACTGTATTTTATTAAATAGAGCCTCAATTCTACTGCATTTTTATAACTCAAAAGAGAAGTAATTTGTTGCATTTTACAACTCTGATTAATAATATTTTACAAAGCATTCTTATGTTCTTAAGTTTCTTCAGATGATTACAGGTAATTATCAGACAGTGTAGACAGTCTGCTCCTCAGTCGTGAACTTTCAGTTAATACTGATTCTTTTGTAGATCCATATTTCATATTTATGAACAAATCAAAATTGTTCTTGCAACACTCTCCATGAAAGAATTACAGTAA
This sequence comes from Apaloderma vittatum, assembly GCF_000703405.1. Classification (NCBI taxonomy): domain Eukaryota; kingdom Metazoa; phylum Chordata; class Aves; order Trogoniformes; family Trogonidae; genus Apaloderma; species Apaloderma vittatum. The sequence goes on along the minus strand of NW_009695094.1, from coordinate 73,836 downwards.
TTTATTACTGGACTGTTGTCTGCTAGGATTGAGTATATTTAAATATAGTTTCTCTCTCTATATATATTAAACATATATAATTTAAGTATATTTAGAGTGGATGTAAATCTTAATAGTTCTTTTTCTTTGTTTATTTTTCCCCTTTTAAAACAGGTTAAATATAGCATATTGTATGCCGTGGTCATCTGGGAATGTATTGAAACTCGTACACCTTCTGTGTCTTTTGTTTGTAAGCGTAGATTTGCACTGTACTTATTCGAAATGCAAAGAAATAAAAAAAAATGTCCAATGAGGCTGGGAGAATTTAGATCACAGTGTCAAATGAAATTTAGACAGGTTACTGAAGCTCATTTTGTTGCTCATGTAGAACCCACGGCAACATATATTTTCCTCTGAGGTTATTTTTTTCTGCCAAAATCCAAAGCGCTGCGCCTCAGAGTTACCTTGAGTCACTAAGAGTTTTCCCAAAAGTTTTGTTGCTTCCACTGGTTTATCCAAACTTCAAGGGAGAGTTAATAGCAGGACGTGGCATGAGGGAACGTTGGAGGGATTAGTAAAAGAGATGTTTAGATGGCTGGGGGGATTCATCTAATTAGCGTTTGGCAGTTTTGTCCTCATTAGAGTGTTGGGCCTGAAGCAGGCTCTGCAGAGGCTGCGCGTCGCAAAGGTTCTCAAGTCATAGCCTAGAACGTAACATCCATGTTTAGAATTCTATTTGCACAGGGCAACTTTCTCTTGGCTGCAGAGTGTTAATGTTATTTGTGTGTCTACTGTAATTGTTTCCTAGGTTAACTTCTCAGCCTGGTGCTACACTACCCAATGGACGTAGCTTATGTAAGTGTGTTCCAGCAAACCTTTTTGTAGCTACTTTTACATTTAGCAGTTTTATGCCAGTGGTTTTCAGTCGCATATACTTCTGATGACTTTACTGATTACTCTGATCATTTTGACCAGAGAAGTTACTGGTTTGGCTCAGTTTTCTTCTGTCAACGTCTTGGATGCTGTCCGTGGATGTGGGGAACGTCCTTAGATGAAATTCCATTGCTTTTTTAAATTCAGACCTTCTGGCCATGACGTTGATGTTTTCCTTAATTCCCAAATTTACTGTTACGAACTAATTTTGGCCTTCCTCTCCCAGCTGGTCTCTTTAATTTACGTACTCTCTTTGATCATTTAAAATTTGGCCATCTGTGGTTCTTACCATCACTTTACTATTGCTGTAGAGAGACCTGCCTTGTCTGCAGCTCCTGCTACCCTGAACAATTTTCTCGTGTGCTCGTACCTTACAGACTCGCCCTCTCCTTGCAGCTCAGCTAAAGCCACTTTGGCATTTGTGTCCCTTTTTCATCAGTTCTGTCTCGACTCTACGTACGCATTAATCCATTAAGCATATTTGGTGTTTTTATTGTTTATTGTGGTGCCCAAGGAACAATCAGGGGTGGGATCTCTTTTTGTTTGGCACAGTACAGAGCAGCCGATATGGATTTGCTTGTGAAATCACTTATGTTGTACCTGACCTTTTCATGCTGTATTTGCAGGACTAAGAACTGGAATTGTTGGTCAAGTGTGCATTTCAGTATTGATGTTAACTTAAAAAGATTTGGATGCCAAATTTTCATTATAAAATGAGATTATCATATAAGGAAACTCAAATCTGAAGAAATAGTTTGTAAAACAACTTTGATAGGAATTTTAAAAAGTATTTTGTTAGTGAATGTTTTTTGTCCTTGCTAAGTATTCTCTTATTAATTCTTGTTTGTGAAAATGTTGTTTCCTGCATTCTGAAGTAGTAATACAAATTTCTCTTAGCTCTCAAAAGCCATCCCCTTCGAGGGGAAAAAAAGGCAGATGGGGACCATGCTTGCATAAACGGAGATATAGAAGTCAGAAAAAGTTGTCGGTCCAGGAAAAACAGATTTGAAACTTTGAATCAGAGTTTATTGTTTGATCAGCTAGTAAACAGGTATGTGGGGATACTTCAGTTCTGTTCACAAAGCATCTTAATGATTTTTTTTTTTCTTTGAAAAGTTAGAAACCCCTGTCTTCCAGTGCCATCCCTGTGTTTTACGGTGGGAATAAATCAGCACTGAAGCGACCTAGATTGTGGTTTGAGTTACAAACTGTCTCCTGTGTGGTAACTGCCTGTGTTATCCATGCTCTAACTGCAGAGCAGACTTTCCCTGAGGAGTAAGCTACTCGGTGTTTACACCTGGATAAAAATGTGTATGTTGGCGGTTATTGCAGAGGGACTGTCCTGCTGTAAACCCACACCCTAGTTTGTTTCTAAGTACTCTAAATGTGATGTAAACTGATGATTAGCAACAATATTTGGAAGCTTTCTAGATTTTGCTGGTATGATTTTGATCATAAAATATCAAAAGTTTGTACCACACTTATTTATTTATTTATTTATTGTTTTAAACCATTTGTTAGTAGTTCACATAGGGTGGACGACACTTTTTGACATTTACTATGCAGACAAAGTAGGTCAGAGAGGGAGGCACGGTCTGGTCTGAGCATAGGAATGGGAGCCAGAAACACTTTTTGTGAAATTATGTTTCTTTGTGGCCCTGGGCAGGTCACTTCAAATGTCTCAATTATCCCACCTGTAAAATGGGTTCTAATAGTCACATCTGCGAGAGACTCTTTGCTCTTGTGCTTGGAAGATGATTTAAACATGAACATTTAATTGCCAAGTATGATTTTTATTGTTAAATGCATTCTGTTGAATCTCCTATTATTTTAAATTTCCTTTTCTATTTGCTCAGTAACTATTTGGTGTCAGTTTGCAAATTTATATTGAGTTACATTTATTTTTCTAGTTGCAGTTGAACCTCCCTCTCCTCATCAACAATAGAAAAAGTCTACCATGAAGACTATAATTTGATAAGATCATGGTACTGAAGTCTATATGTGAACTTGTAGTGATAACATTGTGTCCCATAATCACTGGAGGTTTTTAAGAACAGGTTAGACAAGTATCTGTCAGGTATGATTTAGGAATTGTGTAGTGTGTTTGTGCCTGGCAGAGCAGGTGGACTTTTCCAGGTCCCCTCCAAGCTTGTTTTCTTTGATAGCAAACCATAATATGATTTTACTCTTGAAGTAGTTATGTCATACATCACAGATATTTTAGAAGAGTTGTTGAAATCTTGACTTGACTGACTTATGTCACCAGAACTTCCATTGACTTCTTTCCAAGCAAGCTTTCACCCTTCTTTTTTACTTTTAAAGAGCTTGAAAGAAAGGAAGTGGAAGTTTCTGCCTTTTTACAATTATAGTAGAATACTAGTGGAAATCTACTATAATCACCATAGAGAGCAGTGTCTTGGTGTTCAGGACAGGTGGCCAAATAATTGACTTGGCCTGCCTGATACTCTGTTGTTTTCTTTGTTAGCAGCAGCAACTTGGCCAAGGTTATTGTTTATACACCACCCTTGTTTTGGCAGCTGTTTACAAATACTTGAGCTAATGGAAATGTAGACTAATTAAATAGTAGATGAGAAATGGCAGAGTAGTAAGGTCAAATAAGGAATGATGCAATCCTAGATGTTACTGCTTTAACATTAAAAAAAAATAAAATCCTTTATGTATTTGTGTCTTTCTGAGGCCGGGGTAAGAAGCTGTAAAGCTCAGGAGGTGGAGGCATTAATTGCTTTCCCAATATTATGATTATGTAGGTAAAAAAATTTACTGCCTTATTCTAAAAGCTTAATCTTATCTGACACATAATCTAAGATTTAAGCAGCATTCAAACATTTAAATGCTGCAATTTACATGGAGCAAAAAAATGTTTCACAAAATGTTTTTAAAATGCTACCCTCTAATTTGAACCCCAGATGTTAACAGCATCAGCATTTCTTCTTCTGCACACTCCTGGTTTATATTCTTTAGGTTCATCTTTCAGTTTTTGCCACTATGGTTGATTTTGTAGTTAATTGGTAGATTATCTAGTAGCTGTCCTAAAATTTTCTGATTTTAATTCATTTTTGTATTTAGTTTACTTGTAGACCACAGAATTAGATAATGTTAAGTTGTTGGATGCTATGTCGGAAGTTCTACGTGTCTGCTATTTTATGACTGACTTTTTTGTGTGTGTGTGTGTTACCTGTTGCATGTGTTTTAGTACTGCTGAAGCTGTCCTGCAGGAGATGGATAATATTAACATCAGGAGGAACAGGCGGTCTGGAGAAGTGGAACGGCTGCGAATGTGGACAGATACGGAATTTGTAAGTGCAGAGTGTCTCAGATCTTGGATAAAAGTAATACCAAGGGGAAGCGCGCTTGTTTTTGCAATCCCCACACATTTCTCTCAAAAGGTTTTAGATTTTTAGGGTTTAGATTTAGATTTTTTTCTCTCAAAAGGTTTTAGATCCTCTTCAGTGAATAGCATAAAATAACTTGATAAATTGAAAATAAAATTCACAGATAGGTACTAAATTGTGTTTTCTTTACTGACTGCCATGCTCTCAAAATGTACTGTGGTGATTCTCCTTTGGTTTGAAGCACAGTCTGGTAGTGTGAGAACAGGACCAGGGTCTGTCATCTCCCTGTTCTCTAAAACAACTCGATACTGATGTTAAATATGTATTATATTAGATGGACTTGGTACTACCTGAGAGACTTATTTCACCAACTGTTAAATACAACTGCTTTTTTAGTCTGCCTGTGGAGGGCTCTGCTGGAAAAAGACTTGGGGAAAGAGATTGTGTGGAGTATTACTTACTGAACTGTGGGCTAACACTGTGAGTGCCATTGGGTACGGTACCGATGGGAGTGTATGTGAATTTTATTCCAGGAAAACATGGATATGTACTCTCGAGTGAAAAGAAGAAGGAAATCGCTGAGGAGGAATAGCTATGGGATTCAGAACCACCATGAAGTGTCCACAGAAGGGGAAGAAGAAGGTATGGGTTGTAAAGAGTTGTAAGAGTTTGTCTGAAATACTTCTAAAACAAAGCTCTCCTCAACGTAAGTGTCTTATGTGGCACTACAGAAAGTAACTTCCTTTTGGTCTGGATTTGGAGTTATTAAATAGACCAGTTAACAAGACTCTTGCAATCAGTAAACACCAAATGATTCGTCCTCTTTAGGAGGAGGAGAAGTTCTAGAGATCTCTACACAATTTTCAACAAAGAAAAGCAAGTTTATCTGAAAGTAGCAGAACAAAGCCTTGTTTCTAGATGCTTATATGCTGTGTTCCCTTACTCCTGTTTTCCATACCACTAAGTAATTGGAACTTTCTTTACACACCCTGTGACAGTCCTCTGGTGGAAGCCAGGACGTGCTGCAGGTAGTCCACAGCTACACATGTTCTGACTCGCTATTTCTCATAATCTGGGTGGCAATTACCAGCAGAAATGTGTAATAGTCAGTTCGACATCCTTCCTTCTGGGGAATGTATTAATTAAAGTGGTTTTCTGAATCTTAGAAGGCTTATAGACACAGAGCTGCATTTGCAATGAATGTTACCTGTAAAAATTTGGATGAAACTGGACAATGGATTCAAAAAGTATTGAGAAAGAAGGGGATTATAGCTAACTTTGATACCTGATGGCGTGATTAACGGCCTGCTTGTCTTCCTTAAGAAATCAGAGTCGAACTTCAGGGATCTATACAGGGTTAAACGTAATGTGTCTTGATTTTCAACGGAAACTGCCGTAAGAGGTACGGTCTGTCCCACTTAATAAGAATGCAGTCTTACTTCTGAGAAAATTCTGTTAATAGATGGACCTTGGTGGTACTTTTATGCAGTGTGCTTATTTGCTTTGTGTACAGATGGTATTTGTGAATTATAAAGTTACGCTTATTTTCGTGCTGTGTCGAGTATTTGGTTTGCTGAGGCTGCTATGGGAAAAGAGAAGAAAGGCAGTATTTTTTAATGGAAGGATAATTATTGAAGGAAAAAGATAGACGTGATTTTGTAAGTATTCTTCAACTAAAACTAACTTGCCGTCATTTACTTTTCTTCCTGGTGCTTTTCCAGAAGCTTCTCTGAAAGGAAGTTTAACAATATGCTGTAGATTTATCTTGCTCTTCAAATTTCCAGTGATTTGCCAAGTAGTGTTAATTAGTAAGAGGGAAATGATTCTCCGTAACCATTAAAATGTTAATTTTTAGGCTGATGATAGCTCTGGCATCGAGTAGAAGTGTTCTGAAAATATTTCCCTTCCCCAAAACAGAGTCTCAGGAAGAAGATGGAGATATAGAAGTAGAAGAAGCCGAGGGAGAAGAAAATGATCGGCCATATAATCTCCGACAGAGAAAAACTGTTGAAAGATATCAGGCCCCTCCAATAGGTGAGTCCTCGTGCACTTCTGCTCTGCTGAACTCCAAGACCACAACGAGTGTTGGAAGGGAAAAGTTGACTGAGTACTCCTCATCCCTCACAGAGTTCCCTTGCAGCACTTCGTGGCTTTCATCTTGCCTCTGTTTTTGTTCACCACGTGAATAGGACAACTGAGACATAAAGGTTGGATTTGATGATCTGAGAGGTCTTTTCCAACCTTAATGATTCTATGATTCTGTAATTTCTCTGTTTCCCCACAGTGGTGGCATTGCTAATGTGTGCTGCCCAGCTGAACTTTGCACGTACTGCTGTGTGTGGGACACAGGGTTGGAGATCAGGTTTTAGGTCAAGAAGTAGTTGACAGAAGTTGAATTCAGAAAGCAGCCTAATAAATCAGGTAATTACATAGAAAAAATAGTTACTGTTGCGCCTGCCTCCCTAATTCGTAACTGTAGATAAATTGATTGGCAGTAATTACCACGTTTTGCCTAGATCATCAATTTAGGATAGAATAGTTCAGTTGGAAGGGTCCTATGATGATGACCTAGTCCAACTGCCTGACTACTTGAAGGCTGACCGACAGGTAAAGCATGTTGTTCAGGTCATTGTTCAAGCACTGACAGGCTTGGGGCATCGACCATCTCTCTAGGAAGCCTCGTCTAATGTTTTTACCCTCTCAGTAAAAAATATTTCCTAATGTCCACTCTGAATTTGCCCTGATGTAGCTTTGGACCGTTCCCATACATCCTGTCACTGGATCCAAGGGAGAAGAGCTCAGTGCTGCCCTCTCCACTTCTCCTCCTGAGGAAGCTGCAGAGATCAGTGAGGTTGTCCCTCAGCCTCCTTTACTCCAAACTAGACGAACGCTGTGTCCTTAGCTGTTCCTCACAGGACAGACCATCAGGGATGCATAGAGGGTTCAGCGTAGTGTCTCTTGATTTTCAAGCTTTTAATACAGCTGCCTAAATAATGTTTTCTGTGCATATTTGGTTTAGATGAGAGTGATGTATGCATGCTATATCCTAAGGCAACTGGGAAATTAAGACTGTGATAGAGAAATGCTGTGGTTTGCTTGTTTGCTTATTTATCAGCTCTGAAGAGATTTCTGTATGGATTTTCATGTCCTGCAAATAAATTTAAAATGCTCATGCCCTGGGTGAATTGCATTCTGTGCCGTGATAGCCATAGCTGTGATGATTTGAGGAGGCTGACGGTTCCCATGATTGTGTGAAGCCAAGTATGATGATAGCCAAATAGAGCTTAAAACGTCATCCTGGTTTGAGAATACTGGTATAAAAGTTCTGATTTCATTCCACCTCCTCAGTTCTTTTCTTAATTTGAGCTTTTAGAGAGACCTTTGATGACATTATTGGTAACGCAATGATCTAGCACTTCTGCACTGCATTTAGATTAGTTTATTATTCTATTCTAATTGTTTTTACAAACCTGTATCTTCTCTTACTCAGTGCCAGCTCATCAAAAAAAGAGGGAAAACACACTGTTTGATATTCACAGATCTCCTGCGAGAAGAAGCCATATCAGGTGAGTGCCCGTCTTTTGGTACGTAGCTGTTGGCTTTCCCTCTGCATTTCTCTTCTTTTGATTTTTCAAAACATTCTTGAGTGACTTGTACAATTCATTGATGTGTGTGCGTGGGTCTTGAATTGTATTTGGGGTTCAGATCCTGTTGAACTTAGAAAAGTGAATTTCATAGCACTTTGTAATACGAGTAGAAGCTTTGTGATAAGTAGATCGGAGCGAGGTGTGCTCTGAGTACTGGAAAGAGTTGCGTGTTGCACCCTGTAGCTTTTTCTGTCAGGGCATATATTATCAGCAGTTTAACAAATACACTCTTCCTGTTCTACAAAAGTATATCAGGGTGATGTTTTTAACTTTCTTCCAATTCAAATTTGATCCAAGTAATATTAACAATTTAATTAAAATATTTACTAGTCATCATTCCTGACTCTTACGGTTTTTGTCAAAGGAGTCTGGAATACACCACGTTATCTTGGAAACTGTTGATAGACTTTATTTAACAAAATACATGAGATCAGAGCTTAATAGATTTTTTAAAAAATCAGCGGTACTCAAAACTTCTGAAGGATGAATCTGTCCATGAACAGAATCCAAGTAAATTAATGTTGGTCTCAGCTGTTGTGCTGCTCAATTTAATGACATAATGAAAATCTGAAAAATAAATAAAATAATAAAAAGATGTTATGATTTTGCAAGTTTCTGTGTAATATAAATAATATGTACTTTTGAAGATTTTTTTTTTTTTTTTGCTAAGTTCATATGACGTCTTGTTGGATAATCTTAGGACTTGTACTTGCCAGTAAGATATAAAGAGTATGAAAGCTGTTATCCCTTCAGCTTTAGCATGCTTATTGCTTCACGCTCATTTTATCCCTTCTTGTCAGGACACTGTCATAAAAATTCTTCCTAATTGCATGATATTCTCTATGTTAATTTTTTTAAAGGTAGCTGTTTTTTGGTCATTGGACACTACAACTGACTGACCATGTCTTTGGCAAAAACCAGCTAGCCCCTACATTATTGCATTCATACAAATGATGCAGCTCACTATATCCACTAAAAATATGTGTATTTTTTACTAGTAGCCAACTTTTTCATTCAAAAAAGTGCCGACTTTTGTCAAGCTGGTATCAAATTGAACACCTTTCTGTACAGAAGATGTAAGGAACGTTCTCTGCTATCTCTGAAATAATCAGTTTTCTGAGATACTGTCGTACTAAAATAACAGACTTTGAATAGGAATTTTACATAGATTCAGAACAGAAGTTAAACTGCAGCACAGATGAAACTCTTCTGCAGCTCAGAATTATTGACCTCGTTAGAAGAGATGATACGCTTTAGGAAGTACAGCATTTTCTTCAAAGAAAAAAGGGAAACCTCCATCTGAGTAAGCAGATGCTGCTGGTGCTGTTATATCAGAGCTGACTTAAAGTGGCTGGAAGCTTTCCTGAGTAGTTGCTGCCTGATGAACTTCAGCTGCTCTGATGGAGTGCTCGGTCACGCTTGCTGAGGTAGCACGGACTGGACCACGTATCTTACAGGGATCTGATGTTCTTGTTGAAATCGTACGTTTGTGTGACAGTAGGAGATGTTCTCCCTCCAGATAATTTTGATACTTACTCAATAGAACTAAAATTTGCATTCATCTTCAATGTGAACAGTGCTGGATGTGCTGTTTCAATTTTGTTTTTATTAAAGAGTCCAACCATGAGGATGAGTTTTATGTTTGTTTATGTTTTTTAAATTTTGTTTATCAACAGGAGAAAGAAGCATGCCATTCACAGCAGTGATACCACCTCTTCAGATGAAGAACGCTTTGAAAGAAGAAAATCTAAAAGCATGGCCAGAGCAAGAAATAGGTACCAAATCATCCTTGGTCTTTAGGGGAGTTTGATTTTTTTAACTAATCAGAAAACAAGCAGAACTAGTCTGTAATATTCTATCAGTTCTGTGGTCTTTTTGATTCTTCCTGTGATTAATTACCCTCTCACAGAGTTTAGGAGGATTGCTGGTTATATATTAACTTGGATTTTGAAGTCGTATGAGTAGATAATTAACAGTAGTGATAAAAAGATAGAAAGATAAGAGTATCTGTTTGATTCGGATGGGTTATAGCTGTTGGTTAAAGTAGTTCTTTGTTTTGTTTTTTTCTTGGTGTTACTTGGTCCCAGTGAGTTCAGTTGCACTCCCAATACTACCTCTCATTCTTCTCTCTTCCTGCTGTGTAATATGTGTGTTCTACACACCCAAGGCATTGGTTTTTTTCACCTTGGAGTTATTCACCAGTTACCTAAAAGTGGAAGATCTGTCATATATGTTAATAAATATACTTACTGCCAGAAATAGGTTAACTGGAAAACTGAAGAGTGTTCCCTGATCTTTTTTCTATCTCTTGCTGTCTACCACACTGTTCCCTTTTCTATTCTGCAGAATTTCACTGATGTAGAGCTACCAAAGGTGTAGTTCCAAGTGTAACCTGTATCTTACTGGTACTTTTCTTTCTTCCCTTGTGTGTGTGTTTGACGTGTATTTACGCCCCTCTATAAGGGCTTAAAGCTTCTTTGAATACTCTAAGAAGCTGAAACATGTGGATGTGAGTTATGGCTGATCTGCAAGAAATTATTTCCTTTCTTTGGGCTCCAGCGAGCTATATTTTTTTAAAACCTTTTCCCCTTGTACTGTTAATCCTTCTCTTACCTTACTGAACTCACGCACTTCATCACTGCCAGTGGAGGGTGTCCTGTTCTTATGGTCATTGTAGTTTCTTCTGTGTTTAATCAAAATAGTCTGTCTAACCTAGTGCTTCAGACTGAAATAGCTGTATGGAAGCATAAAACTATGTTTACATTTAAGGAACTTCCAGATACTCAAGAATAACTACCACCAAAAAAAAAGTTAGTTTTAATTACCTCATAATCAAAGAAGGTTATCTATTTAGGTAGTAGAAGGCATTTAATCACCTGGTTCTTTCCAGCAAAATGGTCAAAACAGAACAATATTTATCTGGTGGGGTTTTTTTGTTGATCAGGTGCCTGCCTTTAAACTTCAGAGCAGAAGACTTGGCTAGTGGAATCCTGCGAGAACGTGTGAAAGTTGGAGCAAGTCTGGCTGATGTTGACCCAATGATTGTTGATAAATCGGTAGGTCCGGTTAGAATTTTTTATTTTCCTTCCCCCAATTATGCATAAGCAGAATTCACCACAGCCTCTCATTAGAGCTGAAGTAAATTCATAATAAGCTCACTGAGTGTTTCTTGATGTTTTTCCAAAGCCATTGTCTGTCTGTTCCTTTGGCCTACAAAATGCTTTGTAATCAACAGGCTGCATACATATTGTAAAGAAGCCAAAATATCAGTTGCCTGAGTGGAGTTGTTTACAATCAGTTTGCAATTACTTGTAGTGGTAGGACGAGGGATATGTTGAGTGATGCTGAAAAGAGAAGTGCTGACTGCCTCGCCTGGTTAACTCACTGGCTGTTCAGGAGCGGTGATGTGCGTTAGCCTGTCGTGTTGGGCAGAAGCTGCTGAATCATCACTAGAACTGAACCATTTGTTGTCTAGAAGTACTTTTGACTTTCATTCATGTTATGTTGTGCCTGAGCTTAAAACTCTCAGAATTCGGCTGGATCCCAGCAGGTGACCCAGTGTCCTTCGCCCTGTTAACTCGTGAACCAGAGAAACCTCATGTGGGCAAGCCAGAGTTGACTTGCTCAAAGTTTTACGCTCTCAAAATTTAGGGAACTCCTATTGATCAGTATCGTTTGTAATTTGTTTTCAGAGATGTTATTTTGTAAGCAAAGGTGTTTCTGTGGAAAGCTGTTACAATATATGCTTTGTGTGCTTTGTTTTTTTTTCTAAGGTGCGTTTTGATAGTATAGGGGGCCTGAGCCATCATATCCTTGCACTTAAGGAAATGGTAGTGTTTCCTCTTCTCTATCCAGAAATATTTGAAAAATTCAAAATTCAGCCACCAAGGTAGGTATATTTGCTCTTATTCTTATGTTTTATTTTATTAAGCTCTGAAGAATGCTTCACTTGAAAACACATAGCAGATTTATTCTTTCCCTGAAGTGTTTGCAGTTCAAATAGACTTACATGTTTGCTCCTCCACTTGTTTATCAGAATGTAATAGGCGGGATGAAAAGCTACAAAAATCTAGTTTATTTTTCTTGTGATTGAAAGGCAAACTTGTGATTTGGTCAAAGGAAGAATTCTCAGATGTTCTCTTTAGTAGTACCTTGCCTTTTCTTCTGTTATTACTAAATCAAACTAAATGCTGATGTTTCCTTTATAGATGTAATCTCAATGAAATTGTAGTATTAGTTTAGTATTTATTAATCAGGCATCTTGGTGTGTGATTTAAATGGGTACACATAACCCAAGTAAATGGAAAAAGTTGGGTTACTTTTGTCATTTAAAGGAAGTACGTCTGCTCAAAGCAGTAGCAAACACTGATTCAAGTATTAACCTAAGATTTAATATTTGAAGAGATATTTAGGTAGAGTAAACCAATCCTTTGGAAGCTTACTATATGTTTGATTAAATCTTTGCTTTGTAGAGAACATTAACTGATTTGAAAGCTTAAAACAAACTTAATCATGTTGAATACACTAATTAATCATACTAGAACTCAAGTCTTTCTTCTCCAGGCTCCCTGTCTTCATTATTAAATTTGACTTGGAGTTTTTCAGGAGACGTAAAATAAGTTTGTGACTGTGTTGATCCATTTATCTTCAGGGGCTGTTTATTCTATGGTCCTCCTGGAACAGGTAAAACCTTGGTAGCTAGAGCTCTAGCTAATGAATGCAGTCAAGGAGACAAAAAGGTGGCTTTCTTTATGAGGAAAGGAGCAGACTGTCTCAGTAAGTGGGTTGGTGAATCTGAACGTCAGCTTCGACTCCTTTTTGATCAGGTTAGAAGAAAATACGTCTTTTTCATATCATTTCTCTGTGTGTTGTCTTTCTGTGTTTTAGACAGCCAAAGTTATTTGCAATTGAAACTAAATAACTGTAAGATTTCATAGATTGAGCAGGATTTGTCCGAATTATATATTTAGGTGAAAAAAAGAGGAATACTGACAGCAGTTTTTCTTACTCTGAAAACTGGGAGGAAGAAGTCTCTTGCCTTGTCTATTAATGAAACTGATAAAGTAGTTTGGGTAAAAATTGAAAAAAATAATTAAATCAATGAGTTGAGTTTCACTGGCATGTTCAGGGTAAAAACTACATAGAGGAGAAAGCTGGATTGCCTCGTTTGTGTGGATATTGTAGTGACCTTATTTGCCTTGGAAGTTGATGGACAGAAGAGAGAGTCACATAAGACAGTGAAATGCAGTTGCTCAACGAAAAACTGTTTTCAGACACAGATGTCTGACAGATTATAAGCAGATAAGGTACTGTTTTCTGTAACTGAGTGTAAGGTGTCTCAGTTTGTCTTTAATCTCTCCAACACACAGTAAAACTGATACACTGGTGCCATCTTGCTTATTCAAAGGAGAATGCAGTCTTTGCTCAGTCCTGTAGTTGAAAAATCTGATTTATTTTCAGACTTTACGCTTTTTAACAAAGGTGTCTTGATGTATGTGTTAGTTTAGCGTGGTAATACTTTGTCATAGAAACAAACTGCTTTCAGTTTTGACAGATAAATTATGAATTGACAGTGAATTTATTTTTTTTTTTTGCACACCAGGCATACTTGATGAGACCATCTATAATCTTTTTTGATGAAATAGATGGCTTGGCTCCAGTTCGTTCTAGCAGACAAGATCAGATTCACAGGTAATATTTCTCATGTGCCACCACAACTTCAGTGTATTCTATATTGTCTTGGTAAGCTCTTAAGTGTAATTTCACTCAGTTCCCAATAAAGGTTTTCATTTTTGCTTGAGGCCACTTATACTGGAAAGAACAGATTGTTGTGGCTTTTTGGTGTTGAAAGTCATCTTTTCAGTTCTTCAGGCAGACTGTAGTTTGTTGGAAACCAAAATGTACTGGAGATACCCTTCAGCCACATTATTAACTTCAAGATTTGCACAGTCTTTCTTTTGATTGCTTGTTTTGCACTGTAAACAGTGTCTTTTGCCAGCCCAATAGAATAACAAGTTGAAAAAAATATTCTAAAATGACGAACTGTAATGTTCTATGAATGAGCTGGACACCCCTATCATTTTGTTTCCTGATGGCACGGAGACTCAGCTTGAGTTGCTATTGTGTCATTTTTTAAAACATATTTTAAGACAGTTTACTGCTGTCTGATTTTTTCCTGGCTGCCGTCAGTTTCAGTTTTCTTTTTATGCCAATTCCCTTGTAGCTTTAATTCTATAGATGGTGGCATTTGTGTGTACATCTCCCTCCACTTAACTGAGGAGGACAGGCAGGAAATTTTGGGGCCAGCAGGCTAGGAGGTTATGGGGACATGGGCCTTTGTCTTCATGCACTTTTGTTCTGCCTGTTGATGTAATTGCTCTAAACAGGGCAATCGTACACTGGCAATGGAAAAGAGCCTTTTGGAGCTGTAATAAATGCCTTCCAGAGCTCACATTCCCCAAATATTTTAAAAGAAGAAGTTTGAATTTTATGTAATCCTTACTGGAGTCATAATGCTGTATATAATACAGATTATATCAAAAGGTGCCTTCTTGCTTGGAGACTTGAAACAGTTATAGAACTTTTTTTTTTTTTTAAACATAGCTTTTCTTCTTTGAAATTTTGAATGTTACAGTTGAAAAAGTAAGGATTCTTGCAGTGTCTACACGTTTTTGTTTTTTTTTTTTGAAAACTCTCTTTTAGCTCTATAGTGTCTACTCTTCTTGCCCTCATGGATGGACTGGATAATAGAGGTGAAATAGTTGTAATTGGTGCTACAAACAGACTGGATTCTATAGATCCTGCACTCAGGAGACCTGGTCGTTTTGACAGGGAATTTCTTTTCAACTTGCCTGATCAAAAGGTAAAACATTGAATAGAAGTTTATTAATAAACATTGTTAGTATATTAAGTGTTTGACTGCCTGACAGCTTACCAAGTAAAACTACACGTTCTTACTTGTAAGAATGTATAATTTTAGGAGATATTTTTGGTACAAAGACGTTGTATACATCAGCTTATATTGAACCTGAAATCTTCCGAATCTAGTAAAAACTGAATAGAGGCAAATTGCCTTAAACTGAACTGCTGATCTAAAAACTGTGGTTTTGTATGGATTTGCATAATGTGCCCCAACTACTGGAGTTTTGAAGTTATGGTGAGAGAAAATAGCTTTATTATCATGTACAGTGCTAAGCACAGAAAAATTGTACATGCAAAGCCAGACATCATTATCATAGAATCAGACTGGCCCAGGCTGGAAGGGACCATAGAGATCATCTAGTCCAGCCTCCCTGTCATGGGCAGGGACGCCTCTCAACTAGATCAGGCTGCTCAAGGCTCCATCCAACTTGGCCTTGAACACCTCCAGGGAGGGGCCAGCCAC
>NW_009695094.1:0-58258 GCF_000703405.1 Apaloderma vittatum | reverse complement strand
CACGCTCCAACAGATCCATGTCCCTCTTATGGTGGGGACACCAGAACCCGACGCAGTATTTGAGGTGGAGTCTCCCAAGAGCAGAGTAAAGGGGGAGAATCACCTCTCTTGACCTGCTGACCACGCTTCCCTTGATCCATCCCAGGACAGGGTTGGCCTTCTGGGCTGCATGAGCGCCCTGCCGGCTCATGTTGAGCTTCTCGTCTACCAACACCCCCAAGTCCTCCTCTTCAGAGCTACTCTCAACCCACTCTGTGCCCAGTTTGTGTTTGTGCCTGGGATTGGCCCGACCCAGGTGCAGGACCTTGCCCTTTGACTTGTTGAAGCTCCTGCAGTTTGCACTGGCCCATTTCTCAAGCCTACGAAGGTCCCTCTGGATGGCATCTCTTCCCTCAAGTGAGTCCACAGCACCACACAGCTTGGTGTCGTCGGCAAACTTACTGAGGGTGCACTCGATGCCATCGTCTGTGTCACGGACAACAGGAAGATTTCAGTTGATTCTTTTAGACTTGTGTAAACTCAACCGTAATATTTCATGAATTTATACTTCAATTTAGACTTTAAACTTACCCTGCATATTGATAGATGTATTTGGATTCTATAGATTTTTGAAACGCAAACATTTTGGAATTTGGGGAATCACAAAATGATTTAGGTTGGAAGGGACCTTGAAGATCATCGAGTTCCAACATCCTGCCCTGGGCAGGGCCACCCCCCTCCAGACCGGGTTCCTCAAAGCCCCGTCCAGCCTGGCCTTGCAAAGTACATACATGTATGTACTTTGCTACTCAGGAGTAAGTTAGTTGGTGAGGCATTTGATAGTAGATATTGTTAATCATAGGTGTAGCAAATAAAAACTAAGCTACAAGATTGTGGTAATTCCTAAGAGAACATGGGTTTTGATCAGCTCCTGTATAATGTTGTTGAGTAAACAGCAACTAAAATTAACTGGTATACTGAAAAAAATACTGCTTATATGTGAAGTTAAAGAAGAAGGGAAAACTACTTTTGAGAGACTTTTTGGTGCCAAGTTCTATTTTATGCATTTCAGTGATATGTGAAAAATAGGTAAAATAACTTTATATTCACGTGAATAAATATTTTTGTCTAAAATATTACGTACATGGATATGACTTGCTAATTTTGACCTCTTTATTTTTTCTTTTTTCCTTTTTTAATTTTTTTTAAATCAGGCACGAAAGCACATTTTACAAATTCATACCAGGGATTGGAACCCCAAATTGTCAGATCCTTTCCTAGGAGAACTGGCTGAAAAATGTGTTGGTGAGTGTTAACATGGTAGTACTTTTACTGTAGATACTTCTGTGTAAAATTTGGAAGGTATGTTAAATGTATCAAGGTATTTCATTATTTTTACCATTCTAAACTTCTGCACTTCCAACAGCACTCTCTCTTTGCTAATAACAAAATAGGATTCCGTATTACGAAATCACAAAAAGTAGCTAGTAGTCATTTGAAAATATGGTCGTGTTTCCTTCCTGTAACATCACTGTCCTTACGTAGGATGCAGAATGAAGTGGGAATTGGAATCTTTAGGTAGACCTCCCATTAATTTAGCATAATACGGAAGAGATAGACCTTTTTTCTTTTGTGTTTCTGCATTGTTGGGGTTTTTTTGGTCTATTTATGGAGGGGAAAAAAAATCAGTACTCGTGTGGGGTGTTTTGGTTTTGTTTTTACTGACTGGCATGCTCTCCTCTGACAGAAGTCCAGCAAACTAACCAGCCTTTCTAAAGATGAGTATTTTCCCAGATTGGTAGCACAAGCAACCTCAAAGTGTAGGTACAGGCAGGGAAGGAAAAAAGCACCACACCATGGGTACATTAAATATACCTTTGGAGCGCCCAAAGACCTGCTGTACTGAATGGAGTATGGTTGTTCAAGATAAACCTGCTGCTTAAAAGCTAACCAGAACAAACTCAAATATTTTTATAGTGGATTTAACAGAGGAAATGACCCTAAAACACACACCACAATCTCTTCTCGACAATTTGTCATGCAAAGATACATCCTCTGTCAGTCGTCTGCTTGGACAAGCACTGAAGTTCTCAGAGAAAGGACAATCTCAAATATCTGTGCATTGGAATCCCTCACCAAAGAAATCAGAACTTTAAATTGAACATCAGTCCATTCAGTCAGCTACAGTACATCCGAATTATCCTCTTCATCCACAGGGACATCTATCATCGATGCAGCACCCCCTCCGCTTTTGATGCACAAAGACCTCAACATCTTCTGGTGAGGAGCAAACATAAACTGGAGTTTGCTGGACAGTTAAGCTTGGCCGGGTATAAGACAGCATGTGCCAAACCCATTTCATGTAAATTCTGCCTGATTTGTGCAAAGACGTGGTGCTGCGTAGTGGGAGAGAGGGGAATAGATGGGATCAAACCCAATTGTTTCTTAGAAAATCCAGCGTGTTTTTGCGTTGAGAACACAATTATATGTGTTTCAAAATTTCAGACTTTTAGGGAAAGCCGTTCGTAGGTTTGATTGGAAGGTGCTCTTTATGCTCGATAAAGCCTGTCAGTTCTGTGGAAAAAACAACTAACAAAAATAAATACCCTTTTCTGTCTTCTTTGGCTTTCCTGCTGTCCGACTGCCGTGCACTTGATTGTCTCCATTCTGTATCTTGGAATTTAAATGTTTCCATACATCTGGGATTGAAACCTTTTGACTTGTATGAGGATTTTTTAAACCAGCTGAAGTAAGACTGGTTTATCTTTGTCGTCTTGAGATTGCCTCATCGTTTTTATAAGTGAAATCTGCAGCAACTAAGTAGTTAAACAGACTTTCCGTGCTCTTTGTGGCTGCTGCAAATGGAACTCGTCAGCACACCTGTCACTGATCCAATATGTCTGCTATTTCCTCGTGTGCAGGTTTTCTTTAAAACCAGCCCCCTGCCCCCTGAAACGACACCCCCTCTTCCTCAAGTACAAGCTGCCCAGACTCGACAGCCTTTTTGCACGTAAAAATACGTACCTCTCTCCAGTTCAGCGAGCTTGGCAACGCTTGACTGCAAGCATATGGATCCTAATGGAGAAAACAGCTAAAACACTACCAAAATAAATGACTTTGGGGAAGCAGGTGTATGTTCGACTCGGAACTTTTTAAGATCCGGAGGTGTAATTATAAAGAAATTAGAGGGGAAGAGCCTCAGGACCTGCAAAAATTAGGTTATTTCCTGAGGGTTGATTTTGGCCCAGGTCTTACAGATTGCATACCTTTTAAGAGATTTTTATGTATGTAAGAGTTAGAGAACCCACTTCATTGAATGGCCACATGACTGCCGTGAGCGGGAGACAAAGTGAAACATCGTGGGGAGAGCGCAGAATTGCTCAGAAGGCTGCACACTGATGTCTTATTTGTACCTTCGATAAACACAAGTAATTTGTTTTTTTCTTCTTGCTGGAGATGGGCCCCAGGTACCCTGAACTTTATAAATCCTTTCTTATCTCCTGCACCTCACCTCATTGTTGTGAGGGATAACTTTCCATAGGTAGGCTGTTCGCTATTAACTCAGTCTGGTAGGAAACATAACATATTAGCAAGTGAAAAAGCGTGAGTTCCTCCATCTGTCATCCTGCAGATGAGTCTTTTTACAATGTAATAAGGGCCATTTAAATAATGCTAAATTGAATTGTAAAGAAGCGAACCGTCACGCTCAAGATGCTTGTTAAGAACACTTTATTCTGTGCTGATTAGTGCAGGAGCATTTTGTGGCAAAATGATTTCTTGTTACGTTTTTCTTTCCCATCCTAATGTAATGATGGAGGGGGAAGTTTTGACATTACCCTTCAAGTTTTTCACATTTTTTTTTTAAAAAACCCCCAACTTAATAGCTATTTTTCATTTCTGTCATCAGGCTGAGCTGTTTGCTGACTGTCTTTCCCCACAGACTGTTGTAGGAGTTGTAGGGAGCTGCACAACATAAATTGGAAGATGCAGTCAAAATTGCTTCAGCTGGTTCAGTAGCAGTTTGTTGTAGGTTTTTGGGGTGGGTATTAGATAGAAGAAATTTTACAGAGGCCGTAATTTCTTCACAGTAGAGGTAGAAGAATATACCTTTAAAATTGCAGTGATCAAAGTGCTTTCTTTGGAAATCTATGTGGGAATCGCCTTGTTTTCTGTCTTGCTCTTTGAAAGCGGCGCCCAAAAATGTTTAACAGAGTGTGGTGGTGGAGAGCGCAACAAAACGCACTACTTGACAGGAATACTTGTTTTGCACTAAGTTAGGGTGTGCCAGCAGGTTTTGCCTGCCAGATTCAGCATCCTTTGTGAGATGCTTCAAAAACGGAAGCAAATACACTGAATCTTGGGCAAAAATAAATTCAGGTTATTTACTGTTACACAGAGTCGCAGAATGTTTGGGGTTGGAAGGGACCTCTGGAGATCATCTAGTCCGACCCCTCTGCCAGAGCAGGTTCACCTAGAGCAGGTTGAAACTATTGGCACGATAGATTTCATTCTCCTTTGGCAAGACTTTACTCAGATTTTTCTTCCTCCTATTCAGTGTGCATTTACTTTTTGGAAGTGAACAGCTCTCTAATGTTTCACAAGATACAGGAGTTCTGCAGTTGTCCTGTCGCTGCAATGGATGTACAGTATGCACGAGAGAGTCCCTCAAAGAACCACCGGTTATTAGTCTTCAAGTGTAATTGCTCCTGAGAAATCAAAAGTAGAAATGGAGACTAATTGTGTATCTGATCACCTGAGAATTTAATTTTAAAAATAGGCTACCGGCTATTATTTCCTAATTTTGCAATTCTTTGGAGATGTACAAGCAGTGATTAAAATGACTGTTAGAAAGTGATATTACAGCAGTTATTAATAGAAAAATTGGAAAGTGTCTAGCTCCTGAGCTGCTGAGTCTTTTGTCACAAAAATACTAAACTAGTTTTTAAGATGACAGGCATTCCGGGGACTATCTATCTCGAGCACATCTTTTGATTCAAGCTTTGGTTTAGTGCCCCTGAATTTTTGTTTAAGCCAGTGTGCCTGTGAAATAAGAAGTGGAGCCATTTAAATGGAAATGTGATACCTGATATTGAAAGAATAAAGCAGAATTTAGAGGAAAAACCTTGGTTTTGATTTCTCTGATGCACCTAAAGCTACTCTCTAATGGGTTTGTTAGATTGACGGATTGTGCCTGCATGGTTTTGATTTCATGGTGGGAGTTAGTTTTAAAAAAATAAATAAAATAAAAGGAAAACTTTAGTGCTGAACATACTTAATTACCTGTTGATTAATGGAGTGGATGTGTTTGAACATATTTCATATGTCACATATTTATTTCAAGGTAACTTATGAATGCAAATTGCTACATAATTTTTAGATAACAGTCATTGTGTGTTCATCAAGTTGCAGCTACTAACCTTTTTGTAAAATTGGAAACCTTAGTTTAAAGCTTGCAGCAAGAGTCTGGTATTTATGGTGATCTATCTGGGTATTTATTTGCTTTAAAATTATTTTCAAGTATGTGTGAGAAACTCAGGTGGAATTTGAAGTCTCAGCTGATTTAAGTCATCTTCAGAGCTGAAAAGTTGGTATCTTTTATTATAATACCCCAAATCTATATACCTGAAAGATGGAGGGTGGAAAATTGTCTGTCTTCTGCATTAATTGCTTTTTATTTGTCAACCTTTGTGAACCAGCTTTGTTTCTTGGTGCTGTATGAATGATGTAAAGTTTTCTGTGCCAGCAGCGCTGAGGGAACATCAGAGGATAAAGAGAGAGAAACAAGGCAGGGTTCTGTTATGGGACTTGGTGCTGCTGAGAGATAGGGGAAAATTTGAAATCTAATTTTTAGCTTGGGGGGAAAAACCCTCCCAACCATTAGTACTGCAGAAGTAGTAAGGTAGTATGTCAGTATTTCATAATTACCAGATCAGTGTTTTTCAGTAACGATGATTAAGCAATTATAGGTAGCCACCTGTAGATACTTATGAAGCTAGGCTAATTTAAAATTCTAATGCTTTTTAATAATTTTTCCACTCTTGTGTTTATATTAGTAAAATGATGAAACTGTAAAAGGGCTGAAACATTTTTCTCGACAGTAAAAGTTCACATTTTTCCAAGAGCTCACAATATACTTTTATAACAAGAAATTTCATGTTGTCTGTATTCCACTCATGAAACTGTTTTCTTTATACTGCTCATTTTCTCACTCTGTAAAAGATTAAAGTCAGTGATGTTCATCCACTATAAAAAAATTACTATTAAAATATATATTAATGTAGAGATATTAAAGGAAGGAAGGGGGACAGCCAGTTAAAATTACACACATACTTCTGGCAATATTAAGGAAGAAGAAAGAGACAGGCCTATAACCCTGGGCTGAAAATACACGGGATATCACACTATATAGTGAAAACATGGGTCATTTTAACCTCGGTATGGAATTTGTTTCTTACAGAATTTCAGTATACCTGTATGTAAGTTCTCAGTACACAACACTGCTGCTGGATTATGACCTGATACCTTTTGGTAAATACTTTGTGGACCCTGATTATTAAGTATTACTGATTATTTTCAGCTTTAGGCACGTTTGAAATATATGTAGCACAGCAATGCTCTTTCATGGAGGATATTTATTTTTGTGTGTGTGCACTAGGGTACTGTGGAGCTGACATAAAAGCACTTTGCACGGAGGCTGCCTTGATTGCCCTGCGACGACGCTACCCCCAGATTTATGTGAGCAGTCAGAAACTACAGCTTGATGTTTCTTCAGTAGTTCTCAGTGCGCAGGATTTTTATCATGCAATGCAGAATATTGTGCCTGCTTCCCAACGTGCTGTGACATCTTCAGGACACGCTTTATCTCCTGTGATCAGACCACTGTTGGAACGAACCTTCACTGACCTTCTTGCTGTCTTACACAAAGTGTTTCCTCATGCAGAATTTAGCCAGGGTGACAAAAGTGAAGGTATGTGGTTTGTTGTGTTTCTTTTTTTTTCTTTTTTCTTTTCTTGCAAGTGCTGTCTCAATTTGGAAATATTTCCACTGTTTTTCTTGTATTAGTAGCCTTGAATGTGGTGTGGGTTTGGGTCAGTGTTGTTTATACATAAACACAGTTTGCTTGGATGTTGCATCTGGGGATGGATCTGGGGGTGCTGGTGGGCAGCCAGCTGAACGTGACCCAGCAGTGTGCCCAGGTGGCCAAGAAGGCCAATGGCATCCTGGCTTGTATCAGGAACAGTGTGGCCAGCAGGAGCAGGGACGCAATCAGCCCCCCAAACTCACCACTGAGGAGGTCACAGCTGGAGTAGTGTGTTCAGTTTTGGGCAGCACAGTGTGAAACAGTGAGGTGCTGGAGCCCAGAGAAGGGCAACAAAGCTGGTGAGGGGTCTAGAGCACAAGTCTCATGAAGAGCAGCTGAGGGAACTGGCGTTATTTAGTCTGAAAAAGAGGAGGCTGAGGGGAGACCATATTGCTCCCCACAGCTACCTTGAAAGGAGGTTGTAGTGAAGTGGGTGCTGGTCTCTTCTCCCAAGTAACTATTGATAGGTCAAGAGGTAATGACCTCAAGTTGCACCAGGGGAGGTTTAGATTAGGTAGTAGGAAAGAATTCTTTACTGAAAGAGTGGTCAGGCACTGGCACGGGCTGCCCAGGGAAATGGTGAAGTTGTCATCCCTGGAGGTGTTCAAAACCACGTACATGTGGCACTTCAGGACATGGTTTAGTGGTTGTGGTAGCGTTGGGTCGATGGTTGGACTAGATGATGTTAAAGGTCTTTTCCAACCTTAATGATTCTATGAATCTGTGATAATCTTTTTGCCAATTCCAAGTTGCAGTAGCATTTAATAAACTGACCTACGTAGACCACGATCCCGTAGGTGTGAGTGTCAACTGAAAAAAGGAGAACCCTGGAGTAATTTACAGTTAAACTGTGAGAAATAATGGGGTATAATCAGATTGCAGAACAGAACACAGTAGTGAGCTAGTGTTGCTCAGTGTTAGGATCCGAAGTGGATGCCCCTGTCCAGCGCGTCACTTAGCTGTCCCCAGTGCTGTGGCTGGTGATGGTGCAGAATCAGGCTGTGAGGGAGGAGTGCTGGGGGGAGCTCAGTCCAGCCCGTGGGGCTGTGGTCAGCTGTGATGCCTGAGCCCTCATAATGGTCTTCACTGGTTAAGGAGAAAGTCCTGAGGCTTCCCTCTCCTTGCCCTGGCCTGAGGCACTCCTGATCCCCTGAGCTGATTCTACCAGCTGCGTGAGTGGAGAACTATTTGCTATTTTGTCAGGTTAGCTTTTTGCCAAATTAGTGAGTAAAATCAGCTCACCGAGGGGGCAGATGCAGGCCAGAACCCCGACACTGTGGGAGCGGTGTGAAGTGCGCTGAGGGAGCGGGGAATAAGAAGGAATGCAATTGACTGTTTTGACTGGCAGTGAGTCAGTAGGTTCTGATTTTTTTACCCAGCTCTTCTCTGACACGTACTGTAATAGTTTCTCTGGTTGTTTCTTGGAAGTTAAATTTTGAACAAGGTATCTCGATTTTGAGACCTACTTCTTCTGACCTTCTTTTCTGACTTATATTCTCCTGTTCTTAGTGGGATCACCCTCACCCCCCGACTATGTAAACAGTACTCGTGGGTGTGTGCGATTAACTTGAAAGTAAGCCCAGACATAAAGCGAATTTGTGACAGCTGTGACTTTCTCTTCATTCCTATTCCTGAGCAAGCATTCGGACTGCAGCCCAGGCAGCTTAAGCTGATCCTTGTGCTGGCTGCTGCCGTTCCTCCAGCCCAGCTGTGCATTTTTGCACACTTGTTTTATTACGTCGGGCCCTTTGTTAAACCATTTAAGCTGGCAAGCCCATCCAAAAATGATGTGTTTTTGTCAGGTTCGTTTTCCGCTGACTGTGGGATAGCTGGAGGTTTCAGGAAGTGTTGGAGCTGGCGCGGAACGGGGCGCAGGAGCCTGTGGTGGTGGTGGTGGGTCAAGGGAAGGGAGCTGGCTTGCAGCTGCAGTTTGATCGCATTAGACTCCCTTGATCATATGAGGTTCCTGCAGCCAAAGTTAAGATGCTTAAGTCTCTGTACTGTTAAGCTGTTGGTAATGCCCATTTCGGAGAGAGTCGTTGTTGTTGAAGAATTGAATCAGGTGTCCCTGTCTTTGCTGTGAAGTTCTAGTTCAGAGTATTTTCTTTAGTTACGTTCTTTACATTCCTATTTTACCTCTCAAATTCTCTAACAAAGTGAGTCTGGAAGCATTCATTGATTTAAGTCGTAGTTTTACTAGATAATTCTGCTGTTACGGCTACTTATAAGTGTTTTTAGGTAATCAATTCTGATGATACATGAACTAAAATTTCAAATGTTTCCTCTGTACCTTAGTTTTTCTTCTTACCCCCTTAAATCCAACAAAATACTGAATAATGAGCTTAATCAGTGTTAAAAACAGCGAAATCCACTTTCATGTACAATAATTTTAAATGTAAATGCAGATTACACAGCAGGGCTTCAGATTTTCTTTAATTCAGAGCCAGGTGTATAGCAGGTGCTTACTGGTGTGCTTGCAGCCTGCAAATCTAGTTTTCTACATGTCTTTGCAGTTCAGTAATGATTCCTGGTTTTTGTAATTCAGTGAGTCAGACACTCAAGCAAAGGATGTCACAGAAGCATGATGGTTGGGATTAAAAGATGGGCTGCTTTTTTCATAATTATATTATAATTATAATTTTAGGAAGTGAAAGCTCTGTCCAGTGTATGAGCATAAGACTTTTTTACCCTATGGTCTACGCTTGGTATAGCAAAAATTCAGCCTGTTTGGGGACTGCAGTGGGCCAACGGTGAGGAGGTCTATGTCCAGTTGATTTGAAGGCCTCTATTCTTGCCCCGAGCTAAATGTCCGGGAGGTTCTGAACTGCTTTTTCTTGCTGTGAACCAGCATCTGGCCACTGGTTGGGGTCTGCAAGCCTTTTTTATCTTTGCCCTCTGAGGAATGATTGTCAGGTGTGTGTCTGCATCGTGCCTTGCCAAGGGAGGTGACACATTGTCACCCCGTACCAGCAGAATATTATTCTTGCCCAGCCTACTCTGCATCTGGTTCCTTACATCACACGGCCAACTGAAGGGGCTTTTGTTGTCTCTCAGGATTTCTTCCTGGGACCATATGTCCAGATGCAAAGCTCGTGGGTGGCGTCTCCGTTCAACGCTTAACGCTGCCTTGCAGTCGATTCCTGTGTCCCGTGGTGGTGGTGGTGGATCAGAGGAGCAGGACCCATTCCATGGCTTCGGGTCAGGCAAATCACGCCACAGGCCGTATATTTGAGAAGAACACTTAGATCTCTCTGGATTTTTCAGACTTGGATTTCCCCAGCAGTCCATTTTTCAGAGTCACCGTGGCCAGCTGGAGTTACTGTTAAGATATCCCTGAACGAAGAGCGTGCTGCGAGGGCTCAGCTCTCAGAAATGCTGCTCAGCCATGGCAGAGCCTTTTGTTCCTCAACAGACCTGACTTTTTGCTGTACAGCTGATTGTCTGGGACCATTTTCATCCCATCCTTGCAGACTGGTTTCTCCATGGGAGTGAGAAGGGGTGGCTTCCTTCGGGTAACATCAGCCAAACTCCTCTCCTCAGGCAAATAAAGATCTTGGAGCAGTTTGTTTTTATTTTTTTTCCCCATTATCAAACTGTAGCAGTCTACTCTTATCCCCTGGCAGCTCTGGTAGCTATTTAGTTGTAACTGATATTCAGCTGTCAACTGGTTGTTTCGGTGTAGTGCCATATTTGTGGTTTTCTTGGAGCTGTTTGTCCCTGCACTCTGTCTTTTGAATGTATTGGTCTTTGAGCTTTTTGTTTCTGAAGGTCTATATAGAAAGTGCTTCAGTTTGTTATGCTGCTAAATTAGCAAAGGAGTAGAGGTGGGTTAAGGTACAGTATATGAACATGCAATGAACTGAGCTGGTTTTGACAAGATGCAATTTGATATTCTTTGGCAGATTATCAGAGGGTGGAAAACAATTCTTTATAAAAATACATTGTCTAGGTAGTCATGCTGAGAATAATTTTAGAAGTGCACCTGTAAAAATGTGGGCACTTAATTAAGTGCAACATTCTATATAGTCTGAGGAAGTACAGATTTTATAACTTTATCCTTGAAAAACCTCTACCTGTAAAATAAAACCAAAGCGTTTCCTAAGAAGTTGAACATTTGTTGTATTCATAAAGTTGTTCTGCTAGATGGTCAAAAAATAATTGTAATTATGATGAGACTTTACAGTATTTGTTCTGGGTTTTGAAGTAATAAGTACTTATTATTCTGTGTTCTGATATTTAGACAGGTTTTAATTCATTTTTTCTACATTTGAAAATATGTTATAATTTAGATGAAGAAAACAGTAGTGTCTTATCTCGTTTGTCGTTCGTGCACTTGAAAGTGATAAGGTTCTAATTAATATATTTTTTTGGAACAGATGTACCAAGTCTAATATTAGATGATAGTGAAGATGAGAACGCTTCATCGATTTTTGAGACGAGCTGTCACTCGGGATCACCAAAGAAACAGTCATCAGCTGCTATACATAAACCCTACCTTCATTTTACCATGTGAGTGTTTCTCTCAGTGTGTGTAACCAGACAGATAAAACCAGGAAATTCTTACACCAGGAGAGGTAACAAAGGTGATTTTTCCCTTTGTGGTGGCAACAGTGTTCTGTATTAGTAACATATCTAAGGATACAGATGAGAGTTTTGCAGCTGTGAATGGTCTTGGGAAAGACCCCGCCTTTGACACGGCGATCAGAAAAATTGTGCCAGAGGCAGGTGCTGCTTACAAGTAAGGAGGTTAACAGCAGTTCTTAATTGTACCGTGCTGTTCTGATTTGAAAGGTTAAGAACTGGGAAGAGAGGTATATAGGATTATCTTGGAGGGATTAATTAGTTCCTTTTTCTTGTTATTGTTCAGCATATGCAGCTGTTTGGATGCATTATATAATTAATGCATTCGGCATTTCTAAAATGTTTTTCATGGCAAGTTTTGGGAAAATGGGAATTTAGAAAGTGTGTGTGAAATTTGGATGAGTCTTTTCTGTGTAAGTTGGACTGGCTACACTAATTAACAGTAATAGAGTAAAATTTCTTTGGTTTGTATTAGAACTCATTCTGGGCTACTTCATGTGATGGGTTCTGCAGGGAGTTTGCTGACTAAAGAAAATGAGGTTAGGAGAACTCTCAGCAGTTTTGTTATTAAGTAGAGCCATCTTGTGGAAAACTGCTTAATTTTTTGTGCTGAAGTGTATTGCCAGAACAGTGTTTATGGAAATCTAAGCTTGAAAATAAGGATTTAAGTTCAAATAGCTTGAAGTACATAGTCAAATATTTTAATGCAACATCTCAGTGTTTGTTGTGGGTTTGGGAGAGGGGAACCCAAAATCAGAATTGTGATATATATTTGTGTGGATGTGTGTCTAAATAAAATAATCTCGAGGAGTGTGTTTATTTTTGTAAAGCATGTAAGCTTCTCTTAATCTGCCTTTCTGAGCATTTTTGATTGCTGTGTACCTAACCACCACCAGAACTGCAAAGCCAAAGGTCGGCAATGTTCATAACTCTTACAGAAGATTTAAGCTGAAATAAAACCAGCCGGTCTTGTTTCACTGGCTGAGCTAATTGATTTGCAGATAAAAATGCTTTAATGAGAGTAAATGCAAGTTAATTAAAAAACTCCCATTTTCATAATCAAGTTTCTATAAATGGAAAAGACTTTTAATGGAAAAAAGCCAAATGCTTCTCTCTTCATGTCTCGCTTGTCCCCAAAACAGGGCAATACCCCCCCAAACCCCACAAAAATGCAGAACTCCTTGTATGGTCTCCTTAGGGTTTCTTAACAACAAAAATAAAAATAAGTTTACCTTTGCAATTTTTCATCTAAAATCTTCCTTCTGTCTGGAAATCTCTGGAATAGAAGTGTGTGAATATTCTATAATAGGAGATGAATACTGATTTTTTTCAATCCTACTTCAGGTTCTGTTTCTTAAATAAACAAAGTATTGAAATGTTAAGCGGTTCTTGGAACTCTTGAGTGGCGCTTCAGGGATGAATGGATTGACCTGGGATTCCTGAGGCTGCTGAAGAGATGCTTTAGTAGTGAGGATGAAACTAGAGATGGTTAAACCTGGATCTTCACTGGCAGTCCATTAAGTCTTTTTATATAATCAAGGAATTAGTCTTAAATAAACTGGTTATAATCAACATTTTAATGAATTTCCTGTGTGCATGTATGCACAGATGAGTTTGATTTGTTGTGAAATCAAAGAACAGACAAAGCTTGAGCTATTGAGACTTGGAGTAGTGTTGAGATATAGTGAAGTAAGTTGGACTTTTTTTTTTGGCTGTCGCAGGAAACTATTAGCAATTAGTGAATGTCTTTTGGATTCTGAAAGACCTTGTTTTTTATTTCCATCCATTGGTAACTTTGACATGATAATTTTATTTTGTGACTGCTATTCTGTTGCAGGTCAGCTTATCACCAGCCAACCTCTTACAGACCAAGATTACTGCTATCTGGAGAGAGAGGTTCGGGTCAGACTTCGCACCTTGCTCCAGCACTGTTGCACACTCTGGAAAAATTCTCTGTACACAGGCTAGATCTGCCAGCACTTTATTCAGTCAGTGCCAAAACGCCTGAAGAATCATGTGCACAGGTGACTTGTCAGATTCTCCTGTCATGAATCAGTGACGTAATTCTGGAACGGAGGCATCAGTATAAAGGCAGCTAACTGGAATGTGACGTAAAAGCCAGGGTTTTATAGGCCACTTATATTTTTAAAAGAACGGGGTCTCTAGAGGGTGATTGAGATCTCTCTGCTGCCTAGTAAGTCCAACTACATTTTTAACTTGCCCCCTCAGTTACATTCCTAATGTCAAGTAAGTTTAATCTGGGTACTCGGTTCCTGATTGTCTTCTTATTGGTGTGTCTAGGAATTGGCGTGCTGGGGTTCTAGATTCACGTACTTGGTTTTAAATGTATTAGGTTTCAAGTCAGTTTGTGGTGGATTTTGCATGAATTGCGAACCAGTTTTATTTCCATCTTGATTGTTCAGTCCTACCAAGTTTTTAAAACATGTTTGACAAGTAGTTGATTTGTAGTCTCCCTGGCACGTTGAACAAAAATATTATATGCCTCACAGTCACAAACACTTGCTTAGAAAGCCTTTATCAGTGGATAATTTGATTTTACTGGAACATTTGTATATAAAAGACCACAGTCGTTTTCTGGTCCACGTGAATTTTACTACTCACAAGCGATAATAACAATTAGTTCCATGATTTAAATACCGCTGTGTCTTTTAATTAGATCTTTCGTGAAGCTCGAAGAACAGTACCAAGTATTGTTTACATGCCTCATATTGGTGATTGGTGGGAAGCCGTCAGTGAAACTGTGAGAGCTACTTTTCTAACTTTGCTGCAAGATATACCATCTTTCTCCCCTATATTTCTACTGTCTACCTCTGAGTCCATGTACAGTGAATTGCCTGAAGAGGTGAGTTTATTGCGGGAGGAGGCGTTGCGAGGGAAGTATGGGTCCTTCGGGTTGTTTCGATCGTGTGAAAACGTCCTGTTTTGCAATGGTTTTCCAGCTTCATTTAAAATATTTCAAATTGAAAATGTGGTATAAATTGTTGGCAGTTTTCTTTAATGAGGGCTGTACATCCATAGTACTGATTTTCATAATCTCTGTACGGCTTTGCAGGAAGACAAAATTGTTCATTTTGCCCGTTGTTCATTTTGACCAATTATTCCAGTATAATTAAATGCAGATTTAGTCTAAAGGCCTAACCTTCAGCTTCACATCTTCTGAGGCTCAGGACGGAGGGGAGGAGTTCCTGTTTTTTCCTTAATATTTTCTTTTATTTTTATTTTTTTTCTGCCCTTTCTCTTCTTTTCATTGCAGAAGTGACTATTGTTAGGATCAGAGGATGCTGCAAGTTTAGTTACTATAGAAAATTCAGCGAGAATTACAAGTATTTGTTTTCCCTAGGCTGTGTGTGCAGCTTTGGGTAGACTCTCTTCTCTCCTGTGGCTAATTTTGAAGTTTGTGACTAGTGTTTTAATATAGTCATTAATAATGTATTTTTGAGTAGGGGCTCAATGTGACTTTTTTTTTTTTAGGTGAAATGTATTTTCAGAATCCAGTATGAAGAGGTTTTTTATATTCAGAGACCGAGCGAAGAAGACAGATGGCATTTTTTCAAAGGGTTAATTCTTGATGAGGCAGCAATGCCTCCACCAAGAAGGAAACAGGCTGGTAAACTAAGTTTTACAGTACAACCAATAATAATGCAATCCGAATGTTTCTTTTTGTATTATTTTTCAAAAGATGTGGATAAATGACAGTATAATTAACGTTTAGCAGTGTTCATTAGTGCCTGGAATGGGGAGCTGGGGGGGTAAGGATGCAGTGATTGTTAGAATCATAGAATCCTGAATATGATATATATATAAATTATGTAGAGTATTGAATGAGATTTGGAGTCGTGTAGTCCCAAGAGCCACTGTGTTATTAATGTTTCCATTGTCTGGCTTGTTTTTTTTTCCCTAGCTCTTCGTGCTCTGGAAGTTCTTCCCCTTGCACTGCCCTGTCCTGCCCGGGAGCTTTCAGAAGCAGAAAAACAGCGAATGGAGGACCAGGAAGAGAACACATTGAGAGAGCTGCGGTTGTTTCTCAGGGATGTTACCAAGAGACTGGCCACAGACAAACGCTTTAACATCTTCAGCAAACCGGTGGATATTGAAGAGGTCTTGTTTCAGTAATGTGCAAACAATGAAACTACCAGAAAAAAAATATAAATTTAAAAAAAAGGAAAAGGATAAGTTAGCAAGAAAAATAGATGCTTGATCCATGACTTTTCTGGTTTAAAACACTGATTTGGTTCCACAGAAATATTAGAAAACACTTTTTCACTGGGAGGGTGACGGAGCCCTGGCACAGGCTGCCCAGGGAGGTTGTGGAGTCTCCTTCTGTGGAGATATTCAAAACCCACCTGGACACGTTCCTGTGTGACCTACTGCAGGTGATCCTGCTCTGGCATGGGGGCTGGACTGGATGATCTTTTGAGGTCCCTTCCAAGCCCTGACATTCTGTGATTCTGTGATTTTTAGCTAGTGAGGTAGTCACAGCCGCGTCATCTGTGATGCAAGGGGCTGGAGCATGTTCTTTGGCTGTACCAGTGACCTATTTGCAAACCCTTCTGCATTCCTGTCAATTTTATAACCGAAATCAGCATTTAAAAATGCCATCACTCCTGTCCCTACCAGTGCTTCTGGAAATTTGAAACCATACATATAATTCTTTAATAAAAGCTTTTACGACATTGTAATCATAGACATGGTAATATTGGGAAAATGATCTGTGTTCTGTAATGTGTTCAGCATTAATAGTATTGTTGAATAATTTCAGCAGTAATGCTTGTAGATGCCATTAATCACAGATGGTGGCACATTATAAGGCATTAACTGGTCGATTATGGAGTGTGCACATGTAACTGATGAGACAGTTTGATCTGCATATCTATTTTCAGGTGCTGCTGTATGATTAGGATTGCCTTTGGTCTGGCTTTGAGATCAGATGCTGGCCCTCTGCAAGCTTGTGGGTTTAAAAAAAAAGAAAAGCTGTAATTGCTTCTGAAGAGAAGCATCTGATCTCTTTTGAAAGACATTGAGATGAACATGGGACTTTAAAAACATAGCATTGTAATAAAAACAGATTTCTAGTGTAGATTTCAGGCAGGATGGAACAGATGTCTCTTATGGGCCCATGTAGTCCTCTCTTAATTTCAGCTTTCCATAGTATTTGGTAGCTGGCTAGTTTTGAGACTAACAAGAGCTCTTTAATGTGGCCACTGAATTTTTGGTTGATTTTAATCACGAAACTGCTTGGGAGGCCCATTATTGTAGGAAACTCCTCATACTCAGAGTAAGGCAGTTTGTTTCACCAAAGAGCTTGAGGTCTAAACTTACATGAATAAGGGTATGTGAAGAAAGAACAAATTACTACCCTTGCTTTGTAGGTGGGGAGAATCATGATATGAATTTGTTATTTCAAGACTTGCCCAAACCCCTGCTATTATGTCACAGCACTTGAAATTAATTGTAGTCTAGTCATTTTTTGTCCCACCTGGTGCATTTAAGCACAGGACTGTCCTTTTCTACAGCAGCCTGTCTGCTTGTGCCAAGGGGGTGGCTCCACTCTTGGGCGGTCTTAGCTGGAAAGTAAAATCACTGGACAGAATTGGTTCTGCTCTAGCTCAGACCAAGGCAGCCTGACTTTCTTAGAAAATGGGTTAAGTTTGTTCCACTCCTGCTTGTGTGGCAGAGAGCGCCGCTGTGTGATAAGTCAAGGGTTTGCCGGACGAATTCAGCAGCAACGCTGCCAGTGTCCGAGGAAGGTTCTTTCTGATGATTTGCCAACAGGACCACGAATCCCGTGGCTTGGCTCTCCAGGCGCTGAACCAGTTATCATCATGTTTCCATAGAAGGAGACCAAAAGATAACTTTAGTAATTTCAGTGTGTGTTTTTAAGGAATTAGGCGATAGACTGCTGTCCACTGCAGTAACGCATTAATGTTAGCTTATGTTGTATTTTTATATGGGTGTCCACAGATACTTTATTTAAAAAGTGTCTTATGGAGCTGTTATGGCTTGATCTGAATATGTATTGAACTCTTCGGTGAGTTGACAGTCACGTGAATGATTTCAAAAGAAAAAAATGCAGTACTGGTTCTGAGGCTGGCAGCCTTTTTAACTGATTGTAATCTTAATCACACTGAAACATTTAAGTATATTTTTGTTTTGTTTTTTTTTCTGGAACTAAATAGCAATTGTGCTGATGCATTTCATTGTGAAGCTTAAGACCCTTATGGTATCATTAAATACGTTAAATACTTTTTAGTGTATGCTAGTGGTTGCTAAATCTCTAGTTAGGAGCTAAGCTCATAGTAAGCTGTGAGCTATTACACAAGGCTTTCCCTTTAGACTGCCCTTCAGTGGTCAGGCTAATGTCTTCATTTGATAAAACTCAGCATTTTTTGTTGGATGAGTGATTGAGGGAACAGTTCAACAGGTATTTAAAAGCTGATATTTTGACTTGAATTTAATGAAAACTTTACCTACAAGGTGAAAAAAAATATAGCTTGCCTTGTTTTTCCTAGGATTTTGAGTTAGGTTTTATCTTTCTAAGCCAAGACAGTGTTATATAACACTATAAAAAAGACAGATCAGTCTAAATAAAAAATACATTGATGTTAAAATGTTTTGCCTCAAAAATACTATTAAATTCTTTTTGAAAGATAAATTGGTGATCTACTGAAGAAGTAGCAGCTTTGAAGTCCTGTGTCTGATAAAACTTCTGATTTCGAAATCAATTTGTTTAGAAATCACAGTGTTTAGTTAATCTCTTAGAGCTAAGCATGTGGAATGAGTAAGAGTGTAAAGGTGTCATACTGGCAGTGTTCAAAGGGAATGCATATGGTCCTGTCTCATTCCTGTGTGCTGTTTGTTTTCATAGGTTTCCGATTACCTTGAAGTTATCAAAGAGCCAATGGACCTATCAACAATAATAACCAAAATTGATAAACACAACTACTTAACAGCCAAGGATTTCCTAACAGATATTGACCTGATCTGCAGCAATGCATTGGAGTACAATCCAGACAAAGATCCGGGAGGTAAGGGCCTACCTAAACCCTGGTATTTAACCATCTATTTGGTTACTATTCAGGCATTTAAATAAACCACACACTACGTGATAATTAGGGTAAGCAAGTCCTAAGGGTCTGTGCTTTTACTTTTCTGAGGCATTTGGTGCACTGGAGGATGTTACAAGAACAGGAGAACTACAGCATTGAGAGGGGTTTTCTAATAAATTAGGTTTTGGAGTTCCTTTTCAAATTTGAGAGCTCCTTCTCAGACTTCGAATATACAAGAAAACCCCAGTGCAATCTGGAGAGCTCTGTGGAGAACCCTGCCCGCAGACAGGGGCTGTCTTTATTTTCACATTGGCTTATGATGTGAAAGTCACACACAGAAATTAAGAACTGTGTGTTTGGGGATAGGAATAAAACAGGATAAATCACCAGACAAGGAAGTCAGTTGCAAGAGATTAGGAGAGATTAGAAGGTATTGTCTCGACAAAGTGTGATGGGATGCTTTCAATTAAAATGGAATTTGTAGACTGAAATGCATGTGAAAGCTGTTCATGCTCAAAACTGAAGGAAAGAACATCCTGTGTGATTTTTGCTGGGGCCACCTTACAGTGTACATCGCCAATAGGAAGCCTTTCAGTTGGCAGCTTCAAGAGTCATCAATAAATAGAAACAAAAAAGCACTCTTTTAATGTAGCTGCATTTAATATGTGATACTTGGAAATCTGGGTCCATCTACAAATATAGTCTAAGATGTTCAAAAGTTTTTCATTAAATCTTGTGACAGCATTTTACCAGGTTAAAGCCTGATTTTCTTTTTTTTTTCCCTTCCTTCTCAAGTTTATCATTTTCTGAGGCATTTGCAAATGTCTCATGTATGGATAGGTATAACGTAGTTGGTCAAGTAGTTACACTTGTTTGTCACATTTACCTTTTGAAACTTGGTGCTAGTTCATATCGGTGGAAAAGAAATTGTTTCTGCAATCTATGGTGCATTTTGTTCTGTGACTAAAAAACCACAATGATAAAATACAGCAAAAGGTTTTTATATCTGCTTGATAACACATCGTAGAGTGCTTCTGGTGTGTAATTGATGTGAACTAATCAAGGCCTTGATGGACACTCGGCCTTCTGAGCGTCTCTGAGGAGCAGCACATGTTTAGGAGATGAGGACTGTGAGACATAACTCCTGCACGCGACAGATGGATGTTTGTGACTTAGTGATGGGCTTTGGAAAAATTGGCATTAATGTGCACCCTTTGTTCTCACTTTTGAGCTGCTTGGATCTGTGGGCTTGGTTATTTAATTCTGGGAAATGTTGTATGAAGAATTTTTTTTAGGTTTTAGAGGAGGTGTCATGGGACTTCAGACTTCTAAGGTCAGATTTACTCAGGATCGTAAAGTTGAATGTTGGCAGCACCATAAAATAAGAAAGAGAGCTTGGGGAACATTTAGTGGCCAGAGTTTTCATTGAGCTTGTCTGAAGAGAAAGAGTTGTAAGAAATGTATTTAGGGGACCAAAACGGAGCTGTTTTTTGGTTTTCCTTGCCGTCAGCACTGAGCTGGGAGAAGTGGATCTGTCTCTTTGGAGTTTTAAGTTTTGAACTGCAGTTTCCCATCATTAAATCGGTAACGAAAGATGGTTCAGTCCTCTGCGATGTCAGCAACCCACTGTGTGTATTGCGCTGTGGCACGCGAGAGATCTTGAGCTCGTGCATGAGTACCTGCTGAAGGAGCACATCCTGTCCAATTTGAATAACCATTACAGACGTTTAGGTTTATTAACTGAATGTTAACATGTAAACGCCCTCATTCTTTAAAGCTGGGCATATATGCTTGCCTCTGCGCTGTCCTCAGATTTGCAGAGTTGTGCTGCACCTGCTCCTGCCTGTGGTCCAGCTGTAAAGGCGACAGGAGACGTTTTATATCCAGTACAGATATTCAAAACTGGCTTCTTTTGTTGGTGTGCTCTTTTTGGTTTTTCTTTTCCTCCTGCTACCTTGCTGTAAAATTTCAGATCAGTTAGATAGTAAGATTTTTTTCCTTTCTCTCTGTTATTGTTTGACCAGGAACACAGCCATTGTGTGTAACACAAAATAGCGTATGCCTCTTTGACCCAGTGTCTGTGGGCAAGTTTTGCCCATGACAGGTTATGAGGAACATAATAATTCAATCAAATAATCTTGATTTTTATTTTTGTTTGGGTGTTTTTTCCCTTCTTCCCATCTTTACTCTTCCCCCATCTTTGTTTCTTTCATAATAGCATCTTAATAAATTTTATTATCCAACCAATTTTTTAAGGCCTGATATTACAAAATTACATTTGTAAAGAATGCAGTGTATTTTTTTGTGATCATAAAAAATAATGCTTCACAAACGCGCGTGAGTATTTCTAGTTTCCAGTTGATTTAAGTGATGGTAGATTTCCCCTGAAAACATGTGTAGAGCTCATTTGGGCTGGGTACTGGATATTCTTTCATACTCAGCAATTTTCCATCTGTAAAATGTGCTGTTCCTAAAATTATAAACCTCGTTTAATAAATGTTCACCAATATTCTTAATTGTTGTCTTTAGTGATTATTAAAACAGATTAAATTTGGAAATTATATGTAATATGTTGTGGGCATTAGTGTCGATGCTTGCTGTTGAAGTACCTCCGTCAGCTGGAAAAAGAAATGCAGTGTGGATGAATTGACAAGTTAAATATGTTTATACTAAAAGCAAACAATGAGTGTTGTAGGTTTCATTGAAAAGCAACCTTCTAGATGTCAATTTATTTCCACATATGGGCTTACTTAGTAAGTTACACTTAACTTTTCAAATTTCAACAGCATTGGAATAATTTCTTTTGTGTGTTTCAAAGGTACGGGAACTGATCTTCTCTGAACAAAATGTATTTTCATGAGCCACATTTAGGCTTCCAGTGTGGGCAGTATTTTTTGTCCTGTTCCCCAAATAGAGATTAAAGTGTAGCAGACTCAGGGCTTGTTTCTTGCTGTTTTTATCCAGTGGATTAAAATGAGAAATAGCTATTCCATACAAGCAATAAAGGAATCTGTTTTAGCACAATTTTGATTCTTCTAGCAGTTGCCAAATAAAAATTAAGTGATAATTTGAGGGTTAAAAAAAACCAAGAGGAGGAATATAAGCAGGCCAGGTCCATCTTAGGGATTCGGAAGATGTCCAGTATGATTTTGTGG
This sequence comes from Apaloderma vittatum, assembly GCF_000703405.1. Taxonomy (NCBI): domain Eukaryota; kingdom Metazoa; phylum Chordata; class Aves; order Trogoniformes; family Trogonidae; genus Apaloderma; species Apaloderma vittatum. Next base: position 36,395 of record NW_009695094.1, on the reverse strand, counting down.
GCAGTGTAATTGTATGAATGTGCCTAGACTCCAGTGAGTAAATTAATTCCTGGACAAGTCTCTTGTTACTTTTGGGACTGTCAGCCCCGTGCTCCGTTCCCCTGCGTAGATCAGCCAGGAGGAACTGGCACACTTGCTGATTCTAGCAAGTTTCTAAGGATTGTAAGTTGATTTAGGGGTGTTCATCATTCACTGTTTGCATTTGGTTATAAATGCCAATACTGATCAAAGTAACTACTTGTCCTTCTGAAATCTCCTATATCTCTTAAGCAGCCGGGTAGTGATTTTTGAGCGTCCTGTGGTATTGATCCGGCTGCATTTTCATGCATTTATAATATTTCCCAGTTACTTCTATCTGTATCAATGTTATGTAGTATACAATGCAAAACAGTGTAAAATGGTAAAGAAATTACATAATTGTGATAGAATTAACAAGCATGCTCTCCTGTTTTCTAGATAAAATAATTAGACATAGAGCTTGTACCTTGAAGGACACTGCTCATGCTATCATTGCTGCTGAAATGGATCCAGAATTTAACAAAATGTGTGAAGAAATCAAGGAAGCAAGAAGAAAAAGAGGTATGTTTAACTTCATTTAGCATAATACAATGTAGATGGGGTAGAAAACAATTTACAGATGTTCATACAAAAATCTAAATTTAAGATGAAGTGTGGAATGCATGTCAGACTCAAGCAGCGTGTGTTAAAGGGTGACTGGGCTTGAAATTTCTCGACTTTTTCCAACTGTGTAAGCTCGTCCCTAGAGGCACAAAAGAAGGATGTGTTGCCTGTTGGTACAAAAAGTACTGTAGAACATGGTGAGCAGACAAATGCAGGGTTTGCTTTGCTAACTGAAGATGGGGTGAAACCAGAACTGTATTTTAAAAATGCCATGTAATGCAGTGTAATAACCATTCTGGTTAAGGAGAACGGCATTTAAAGCAGGGGGTTTTCAGTTCACCCTGGCATGCGCAGACATGGACTTTTGGTGATAATCTGTTAAGAAGAGAATAATTTGTCTTCACTGAGGGGAGCATGAGGTTGACATTCTGATAGTCTGTAATCAGGAAATAGCCCCCAATATTGGAGGACATCACTGACTTAGTTCTGTTTAAATTAGTACAGTTATTTCAATTTGTAGTCCATAGACCTCCAAGTCTGGACAGCTTCTAAAGCGACCAGAAAAGGCAGTCCAAAGTCCAAACATATTCCGAGTATGAGAACAGGGATCTGTTTACATGAAAGATTCTGTAGTTCTGTGGAAAATTTTTCAAGTTCTGAAAATTAAAAAGGTTAAAAATCACTGAACTGTAACATTGTAACAAAATTTCATGCTGATTTAGGGATTACTAATTTCAGTAATTCTAGCTTTGCTGTGGCAAATTGGTTCCTGCTTTGGTAAAAAACTGTGTTACTTGATTTCTAGGTTGAATTTATCTGACCGTAACTTATATCTGCTAGCTCTTGAAATGCTTCTATCAGTAGATTGAAGACCCTTTATTAATAAATTTCTTTGAACTATGCAAGTATCTGTAGGCTTTCTCTTCTTCAGATTTAAGTGGATGCAGTTCCTTTTATTTTCCCATTCAGCCATGTTTTTTTTTTTTTGTGGAATTTTGCACAAGCTTCCAATGTGTGTCTTGAATTGCGGATAAGAGACCCAATTGTAATTCACCATGGTTTTAAAATAGAACTGATATAATGCCTTCATTTCTCCTCTGTACTTTTCTATTAGAACTATAAGCATATTCACAATTCTGGCCTTAGTGTCACAGTGTGAGCTGTGCTCAGTTAATTATCCGTTACGAGTCCCCCGTGATTGTTAAAGGTTATTGCTTCCGAGGCTAAAGTAACCATTTGTAAGAGCTCTTTGCTACCGAGAGGAACTGTGCAGCTTCTATGTCCCTCCTTGCAAGTCTCCCAAGAGCTCGCTGGAACGCTGCCCTTTTTTTGTGTGACAGTGACCAAGTAATATATATATATTTCTAAGGGCAAAACTTGCAGGCCCTATTGAAAGAGGTGGGTTTTTGGAAGTCATAATTAGGGCTTATGGTGTCATACAACGAACTTGTTAGATGGGAAGAGAACTGTTGCTGTCAGATGCTGGTTAGTGGTAGGCAGGTGACCACCGATACTGATTTTTTGTGAGTGACAACAGCTCACACACAGCACTGGACAAGTTTCAGAGTGCGTTGTGCGCATTGGCAGAGAAACTTAACAGCGTCACAAATAGCCACAAATTAAAAATAGTCACAAAAAAGTCATGTTTGAGGGATGCTCATGCTTTTGGGCCACATTGTGGTGATTTCAAGAAGAAATGAGCTCTGCAGCTGGTGGAGCTGCAGAGTATGGAAGACTAAGATCCCTGGATTAGTAAGGACGTGCCTGGAAGAAGCTGTGTTAGATTAACTTGTTAGGAACGAAGGAAAATATATCAAGCTCTTGAGTTCTGAGGAAACCTCATGCTGTTAAGACAAGCACAAGAGATTGTCCTGTTGCTGGATCTGGAGTTTTGTCAAGAGATTATGGTGGAGATGTACAAGATGGAGCACTTCAGGCATGGAGTCCTGGCAGTGGTCATCCTAGTGGATGGAAGGACTGTGAATGCTGATCAGCCTTGCCGTGACTCCCGTTTTGCTCTACAGAATATGCTCAGCAAGACAGCACTTGAGGAAGATCACAGTGCTGATCTAGACTTTGCCGTGTACTCTGCTTTGGAACGTTTTGGACAAGGGACGACAAAGGCATATACTTGCGATTTTTTATTTTGATTGACTGTCCATAAGATTATTAAGGAATTTCTGGTTTCTTCTCTGAATTTATTTCCAGATGGCCAAGTATAGAAGTAATCCCCAGATCCTCCTTCTTCCCTTCTGCTTTGTAGTAAGAGTATATTTTGAAATAATGTAGTGTTTCAGTGAGAAAATACTCGAGGAACCAGTGGAAGCAGTGCAGAGTACACCTTTTGCTGTCTGCAAGCTTTGTGCAACTGGTCGCTTAAATGCAACAGGGGTTGCTTATATCAGGCTATTTGCCCAATAAAAATCACGCTGAATCAGGCGGCCAGCCTGATTGCCCGACCAGGGTATGAGACAGTGGTGGGGAATTAAACCCTTAAATACTTCTTTTTAATATCAGCAAGAGATGTCCAAGCAAAGCCTTTAACGAATGTTGAAACTGAAGTCATGATGAGCGTGCTTTGCTGTATGATGCAGGGGTTTTTTCAGCTCAGAGTACCCTAAGCATCGTCTTTGTTTTTCATCTTTGTTTAAAAAGTGCCAAGTTGATATGGATACAGTCTGATGGGGGAAAAAAAAAAAGACCATTCAGTGTCTACATTTCTCTGCATATATTTCTGGACTCATCTTGATAAAGGATCCTACCTTCAAGCCTTACTGGAGTTGCAATTCCTAAATTCCCAGCAGGGATCTTGTGAAAGGACAGTAACGCAAACAGTGGATTACGGAGGATTATCATGAGAATCTACTACCGGATCTTGGATTGAATATAAAATTTTTATTAATACCTCCTCAGAAGACTTCGAAGCAGTGTTGCAGTCACAGATTGAGGCAGAGCGGGTGGCTGTGGCCACCAGAAAGGAAATTTGTCTTCTGACAAAAAGAACGGGCCCTGTACTCAGTTAGATCTTGGCCAACATTTTCATGGCTGCATTTGGAAAGACTTTAACATTGAACGTGAGATCTAGATGAAGTTGAGTGAGCTGATCTGCATGAGACTTCTAATAGATTCTCTGGAAATGTTATCAGGTGTTTCTGTCTGGAATCACAGAGCAGTTGGGAAGGCAAGTGACACATACTGCTGGCTTTTTAATCTTTACCCGGTTAAAAAGCCATTGATTTTCTGAATTGTGCTATCTATTAGCTCTTAATTTATTTCCTTGATACTGAAGATGAGGGTTAAGGCTAAAAAGCTTCATTATTCATTTTCTTCACAATTCTCTTGGTGAGTTATTCAGCAATCTTACGTAGTTTTAAAATTGAAGATATTTTTTACATCACTTTCTTTTTCCACAACTTTTCAGTTTTTTGTTGGATCTGCGGGTTTTATTTAGTACCGAAACTGAGGGCTGGTGTCGTAAGAAGTACTGCAGTGCCACAGGATGCTAAACTGCATAGTAAAATTAGTGTCTAGAAGTTAAAGTTCTTACATTACTGAAATGAAGGGACATTGTTAAAAGATTACAGATATGAGGATAACAAGTTCTAACGTGGTACATTTAAAAATTCCAAACTAGATCACTGGAATTTGCAGCTTCTTGTTGAAACCAGCAGATAACAAGGTAGAAGTGGGAGATGTTTTGAGTAATGAAATATGCTTCGTATGCAGCTGAAAATACTTGTACCTAGAAACTTAGGCTGTAGTTGTTAACTGTGAGGTGAGAGCTCCTTTGTGAATCTCTTCATTTCTGCTCCCATCAGCCTTAGAGTTTCTTGTCAGCTCTCGATCACTTGGGTCTGGTTACTTACTGGAGCCATGGTGTGGCGTTTTGAAGACTATTTCAGTGTATGGGTACAAAATTCTGGTTCTCAAATAGGAAACTTAAGAGATCCATTTATGTTTTTAAAATGTCCCCAACTAATATGAAAGTTAGTATTTTCAGAATTTTATTAAAAACCTTTTGAAATTGTAGAAGCTATGAGATGAACTTAATTACAGAAAGCAAACCAGACTTTGTTAGAAGCAGAATTGAATTTTTCTTAAATCTAAGTGCTCATACAGACTCTGAAATGGATCCATTTTATATAACGTAGATCATGATGACAGTACAAGGTTTTTTATTCAGATACTCTTTTTGATATGGCATACAAAGCCATTATGAGTTGCCGCTTACTTTAAATCATCTGCTTAAAATCAGGAAAAATTGAAACTGTCAATAAGAATTTGCTTTATAGAGGAAATACAGATAGAAACATGCAGTCTTTGGGGACCTAAGTGTGAGAGACTGTCATATTTCTCTGAGCTGTCAGAGCTGATGGTTTTAAGACCATGCAGCTAGTAAGTTATTTTTGTCAGTAGGAAAGAAATATTCTTGATTCTAATCTTTGTTTTGAATGTCCAGCTAAATATTAATTGACATGTTCTTAGTGCAGCATGGAATTCCAAGTTTGGGTTTTTTTGTTAAATTCATTAGTTTTATGCAGCTTGGTTTATTTAAATAGGTATGGTTATCTTCTGTATGCAGGCTTATCAGTAACAGCAGAACAAATAAATCCTCACGGTTCTACTGTACGGAAAACAGAAGCTAGAGTTGAAGACGCTTTTCGGAACAAACAAAAACCCACAATGGCGGTGTGGCCCAACTCTGCAAATAAATGTGCATGTGAGTACCTTGGGTGAGAATTGTGCAAAATTAGAGGTATTTCCAGGGGCAAGCATTTCAAATGGGTCTCTACTGCTGTTTACTGATTATTTCCAGAAGTGATTTTTAGGCATGAAACACGTGGAACCTTAGTAAATGCTCTTTTTCTGACTACGTGAAATCTCTTCCAAAGAAGTCGTAACGAAGTAGGATTTTTGGTTTGTTAGAAGGAATAACTGTATTTCTAATGTAATCAGGCATTACATTTTTCTTTGTTTTCAATATAAGGCAACTCTGATCCCATGAGAAGATCACTTTTATCTGTTCGATGAGTGTTGGGATTTGTTTTACTCTGTGTATTCACACGTACGTAGCTACAGGCTGCTTCAGACACTCTCATGTGCACTCTAGTTACTCACTTCCTGTCTTCAGTGTGCACAGTATCACGTTAAGAGTTAGAAAAGACTTTACAAATTTAACTGTGTTTTCCGTATGGCACCCGGTTTCCCATGATCAGTAGCCATTGTTGGAGGATATTAAGATACTCTTGCTGCAGCCTGCTGGATTAGTCCCATTAAGTGATCCAAATCTCTAGAATTGTGAGGAGTGACTAGGGTACAGGTCACTCGACAGAGGCACCGCTAATAATTTTCAAAAGGTAAGTTCATTGCAGCAGGTACATACGTGACAGATACTTTTCATAGAAACGAAGTCTATAAAGACAAAGTGACCTCTAGGATATACTGCTGGTTGTGCATGGCTTTCCCACTGGAGGTGTGGGATCTGTTGTTAATACATTATTAATAACATTATCAATTACTGCTTAATAGGCAAACTGATCGATTGAAGCTGGCAAATTGTCATTGGTCTTTTGTGTTCTCCTTCATGGTGCTTTTCCTTCATGAGAGTTTTCTAACTGCCCAGAGACGAACGTTGTTTATATATGAACGATAGTGTTGATGTCAAATAGTTTAATTAATTAGAAGTGTATGGTTTTATTTCCTGAAGCTGTAATTTCTTCCGTTAAAGGAATTTAAAGTCAATTGCGCAAAGTTATAGCTTGAATAAATTGTTATGTAAGAAATTGATGATGTAGATCCGAGCTGTTCTTTATTCAAAGGTTGTGCAAAAACAGAGAAGGGAAGGGATTCTCAAATTTTTCTTTTTTTTTCAAGTTTCCTATGAAATCCAAGGTGGAGAGTCTCACTCTGGCTGACGTGCAGAGCGCTCCCCCGGCTCTGCGTGCTGTGCAGCAGGCGATAGGGTTTGTAGACCTCCAAGCCAGACATCTCTTGGGAATGCAAAGAGCAGCTGTTGCTGGTGACCTGGAGAAAAAGCAGCTCTGGGACCTCTCGTCTCTTCTCCATGTAAGGTTGTGGAGGCAGTGACAGTCATTTGAAGGCTAGAACTGTTGACTGAAGGAAACTGCTGGTGTTTTTGTGTGTAAAGAAGTTAGTATTAAGGCACTGTTCCTGCTAGTGTTCTGGTGATTTAGGTTAGGAGGTGAGAAAGTGTGAGAGTGGTGTCTGAGACTATGATCAAATGAAAATCTGCCTTTTAAGGTGGAGTCTGAGAAAGGTAACCAGTCCAGGAGGGATGTGATGCATCTAGTAATCAAGAGAGAGAACCAGGAATTGATGAGCAGTCAGAAATCTGCAGAAGGGATTCAAGCAGTACCTGTGCACACTGTAAGGATTGATGTGGTAAGCTCAGTAGAGGCTAGAAACTAGGAAGAGAAACGGGCTTGAAAGGGTCTTTGGAGGAAGGACCTAGAGGAAGGTGAGTGCAGAACTTGGGCAGATTGTAGGGAGCTTAAATAGCAGCCCAATTGTATGGTGGGTTGGGATCGTTTAAATGGAAGAAACAAGTTTAGAGAAGAGATTTCTGAACAGAGATAATTTTAGAGGTAGAGTGGAAATCTTGTTATGGTCAAGAACGAAGATTTATTTATTTTTTAAGACTAAAATAGGCAGAGTAACAAGGACAATGATTCATGTATTTCAGTTACAGAAGATAAAAACTGTACTTTCCAGTTAATAGTTCTGAAAATCTTCCATTTTTTTTTCTGCTATTGAACTTGAATTAGTTTGTTCCCTTAGATAAATCTAGTGGAGGAAAATCACCAATCCTACGATTATTTTCCTGATTAATTTTTTAGGAGCTATGTTTACAGCAGTTTAGAAAATAGCTGCAGAAGGGTCAATTCAGATAAAACACTTGAGAACCCTAAAGGAAATTACTGCCAAGCATCTTCTCTTAAACCAGGGTGGACTATGGACTGTGCAGCAGCCTCGCCCAATTTAAAGCCGTGTTTACTGCTCAGGGCTGATACAACAGAGGATTTTCTCATGTTTTGATTTGTTTCCTGAGGTTATGTATTTTGTATGAATCTGTAATTCTTTAGATACCTACTCTTTTGTGATTTATTTAATTTTTCTGATGTATTTTAGACTTTTTTCCCCCCTTAATTTCTATTAGACCAGATGAGCTGTCAGAAATGTAGCAAAAAAAGTAGTTGTTCTGCTTGAAGGCACGGTGGTACACATTCCTAGGTTAGATTTAATCTGCAGCTTCCATTTCCCTTGCTGAAGGTGCACCTGTCGTGGATTGTGTGGGATGAGTTTTAAAAATATTGTGGTACTAGAAGTTGCTGAAAATCCGTTTGGGAGAGTTCCACCACAGATAACTTAAAATCTTTCCATGTTGCGTGTGTATTTTGAGAGAAGTGCCAGTGTACTGGTGGGAACTTGGAATGGGACGTAGGTCCAAAGCCTGACATACGTAATTGTATCATCACAGAGTCACAAAACCGCTGTTGTTGGAAAGAACGTCTGGAGATCGTCTTGTCTAACTCCCCTGCTCGGAGCGGGTCGCTCAAGGCTGTGCCCAGTTGTGTTTTGAATTTCTCCAAGAACAGGAGCTCTTTGCCTGCCTGGGAAGCATCTTTTAGTGCTTGGCCGCTCTCACGATAATTTCTTTTGCTTCATTTTGAATTTAGTGTCTTGTGTTTTTCAGTCTGTGCCTTGTCCCTGGGCACTGATGAGAAGGGTCTCGATTCACCTTTGTTTGTGTGGGAAAAGGAAACTTCCAGCACTGTGCCCTTCGGTGTGTCTGGTAACTGAATCAGTGCTGAGTGGTTTAGATAAAACCATTAGCATTTCTTCTGATTACTGGGATGCTGGAGAGTAAAACTCGGTCCTACTGGTCTCTTTTGCCAGTAGATGGAGCATGCTGCATGTTATTTTACTGTCTTGCAGTTGTAGTGTTACATAGAAATAAACTGTATGGGGAAGGTTTGGCTTTACGGTCTTATCTTCTTTTGCAGTATTTAACGATAATATATTGTAGTGGTAGACTGTGGATTTTATGTCTTTTATGCCATACGGTGATAGCTGCGAAAATGACATCTGGCGCAAATAAAAAATTAAAATATTTTGTGTTATGTGTAGAATGAAAAATACAAGTTTTAAATAAAAAAAAAATTGTGAAATATAAACACACTGCTAACTTTTTCCAGTAATTGAAGTGATTATTGGTCTCTAGAAAGAATTGTAGGGAGATCAAGCAAGAATAGGAAAAAAAACTGCTGTAGAAAATCTAATTCCTAAGTAAGTAATATTTTGGTTTGGTTTCCTTTGGTTTTTTGTTTGCTTTTTTTAAAATGACAGTCTTTGCTGTCACACAAAACTACGTGTTTCTGCTTTATAATGGAAAGGAGATTTTGGTTTGGCAGGAGTATTTAAAAAAAATATCTTAAAAAAGTGAAAAGGTCTTTTCCTTATAATCTTTCTCAGAAAAGGCTTTATTCTCAGTCTTTTTCTGATTTTCTTCTCTTTAGTTTCTTTTCTTTGACCTCCCTGCTGCAGCAGTGTCGGCGATCGCTGCACTTCGGGCATTTGTATGACTGCAGTAATGCCTTATCAAAGGACGTGGCAGACCAGATGCCATAGGGTTTATATTATTTTGGCTATTTTCTGTCTTTTGGACTAGTTCTGAATTTGGATTCAGAATTTGGACACTGGCATGCTAACAGTCATCCCGATGCTGACATCAAAATGCTGGTAGCTGCTGCTACTGTCACAAATCCTGCACTTGCTGCTGTTTTCTTGTCTCCTGCTCTCCAGAAAAGGGATTTGACTCGGATTAATTCTCATTTGAGAGAGTGGCAAGTACTGTAACTTGACAAACACCATTAAAAACGATTTTCTGGAATTTGGGGACATCTTTACCCAGAGCTGAGACAACTGTCTCTTTGTGTTTCTTCATCATTTTGTTCTTGGTAGTGTAGGAGTTGGCATTCTGGCTGAGACTAGTTTGATCTCCTGTATCTGATGCTGGCTTCAACCAGATGCTTTAAAAGGAAGTTGCAAACATTTGAGGAGTAAAAATGATTATTTTTTCATGCCTGAGTTTGAAGGAAATAGTAACTTCGCTGAGTCTGAGTCAACCTGGTTTTTATAACCCGTGGGCTTTGTAATTCTTTTTATTTAAAATGCCATCTAGTGAATTTGTGAGAGTTCTAATAAATCCTGACTGCCTGTTCTTTTTTGGGATCCCGTCAAACTTTTGGATTTCATGATACCTAGTGGCAAAGAAAATTTCTTTCATCCCTGTTAAATACCTGCCTCTTAAATTAATCAAATGTTTTTATTTTCTCTGACAGAAAGCAGAGAGGGTCATAAAATTTACCTGATCAATGACATTTTTATATTCTCTTGTTACTCATCTGTTTTCTAACTCAGTAATGCAGAATGGCTCAGCCTCTCTTCAGGAGCTTTTCCTGAAAGCATTATCACCACCTTTCTTAGGAACATGGTAAAAAGAGAGAGTTTTTGGAAAAAGATTTTTTTAATGAGTTCTTCTAAGTGATGTAATAAAAAGAGTTTTCAGACCTTCTAGATATACCTTACTCCTTCCTCCGTTTCGAAAATCGTGGCAATGTTCGCTTTAAATTGTTTTTAAAGACTTGGTGTAAAGTTTCTGTCTGCAGAACTTGTTGGTTTTCTTGTGATTATTGTGTATGTCTTCAGTTTTCTTTGTTTTGGTTTGGTTTTTTTGCCTCCTTGACACAGAAACCAACAGGGAGCTATGAGCCTTTCAGACCTGTGACATAGATGAGTGCTGTAAACTCCGCAGAACTGCAGTTTTAATTAGAGTGGGAGCCTCTTCTCTGCTTGTGAAGTTGTGGGAGAGCCTCGTGTTTGTTCATGGCTCTCGTGCAGCAGGGAAGGTGCCATTCAGTAGTCCTTAAGAGCTGATTGAATGTATCCAAAATTTATATAGTTGGGATAGTTGTTATTGTACAGAGCTACTCAGCAGAGGGAAAATGAGCAGATCTATAGATCTCTCTTGACTCCATTTTTCTCTTTCATTTTCCTGTGTGACTGTATTGTCATATACTTTATTAACATAATTACTCTGGTTTCGTGTAAATGATATTTTTAGCTTGGTTTCCCAAGAAAATAAGGCCTGTGCTCTTTGTCCGTCTCTGCTCCCCTAATAACTTCTGAATCGTTTAGCTGCGTTCAGACAGGTTTAACAGGATTTGAGTGCTGAAAGATTAGATTCCTGCAGGTTTTGTGAAAATTGAGAGCTGGACAAACCCACACATCTACTGAAGGAAAAGGCTGGTAGTTAAAACATTGTATTGGCCAGACGTGGAGTACATGGCTCGGATGTAGAACATCTTGTATCCTCTTCAGCCGACGTGAGGAGGAACAGAAGGTATTAGGAGAGTTTTGTGAGAAATATTGGGAGGAGCTTGAGCGGAGAGCATTATAGGGGTGGTAAGGGAAAGCAGCTGATCAGAGTGAGAAAATGCTGGGGATACTCCTGCCAAGTCGTGGGGTATTTTTTGTGTTGTTTTTTTTTTAAATATGCTTCATTTCCTTCTTATGGAACATGACTCTTCGTGCTTAAGTAGAAGTGCCCAGGTAGGTTCTTCAGGTATTTATTTATATGCCATAAACTGTTATATCTACTAATGAAGATCATAAATGAATTGTTATGTGCAATTTTTTAATGTATTTGTCAGGTCTATGCCTTGAGTACCTCTCATCCAGGTGAAGCAAATGACGCGTCTTATAGGAATTAGTCCCGCGGTCACTTCAAGCTGGTCAAACTGCAGGTTACTACTAAAGGCGTTGGCTTTTCCCTGGTTGCATATTCCCACCATCTCCCCTGTGCCAGTACCATCATTCATGTGCTGGAAAGCTCAACTGAAGATGTTGAAAACTAATCCAGAAAAAAACCCACAACAACCCACTCATAATGTTTCAGGCAGATTTAGCTCCCTTATCTGTTTTACTGCAGGAGCAGTGGTGCCGGCACAAATGAGGTAGTGGAAGTGCTCTAGCTGGCTTTGGAGGGAGAAATGGTTTTGTCTGTAAGTGGAAGCTGGCACCTCATTTTGCTTTTTAAGCCATTGTGGAACTGCGCTCTGTTCTTTCTTGCTGCTTATCTCTGACTGCAGTTTGGGACTTTGTGACTAGAAACTCCAGAGACTTTTGAGGGGTCTGTTCAATGCCCCTTGGTAAGGAATGTGGAGCTACTGGAAGCAGCTAAATTACTGCGGCAGTTATATAGATATCCTGGATGCTGCATAAGGGAGCGTAAATTGGTGGTGATAAGTGCTTTTGCAAGGCTTTGAGTTCCTTTACACACAAGACATCAGAAAGTAGTTTAGGGTTTTGATCATGGAAGAAAAACTTAAAACATGTGCATTGCTTCAAGTGGTTCTTGATGATACTGCAGACACAAAATCTAGATCCGTGGTGATCTTGCTTGCCATGAGAAGCTCCTTTGGGTTTAATCCCCAGGAATTCTTCATGAAATAAAGGTAACAGAGAATCTACTGTTTGATGGATGTGAGTTTTGTCATTTAATGACAGAGGATTCACATTCTCTGATGGACTTTTAAGCAGTGCAGAGGCATATAAGGGTCTTCTCTGCAGCGTCAAGTGCAGTTGTTAGCCTCACTGATACTGTACTACCCTCGCTACACCGTACTAGTCAAACTGCAGAAATTTCAAGAGAAACAGATCTGCTTTGACTGCTACGTCTTCTCATTAGAGTTCATTCACATTAAGGCAAGCAGACTTGCTCGTTAGTGATTGACAGTCTTTGGATCTTCTAATTATATCTGCTTCCTCTTCCAACTGTTCGCTTTATTTTTGTATCGTCTGCAGCTCTGTCACTGAGCTGCGAGATCTGCAGGGCAGCAGGCGTGGGTGCCTCAGCTCTGACGCTTCTGTACCATTCGCTCCGTGGTTTCGAGGTCTGTTTTCCCGAGACCATGCAAAACGTAAAAGTCACCTCTAGAGCTTGCAGAAGTACTTTAGGAGCGTGGGAAATACTTGGATTTTCTTTTTGTTCACGCTGATTTGGGTTTGTGGGTTTGTTGGGTTTGACTATTGCTGTTCTTTAATACCCAAGAACTGTGCTGTGCTCTGGGCAGGATCGGTGCGCGCACCTAGGTAAGGGTGCTTATTTCACCAGAAGATGTTGTATCTGACTTGAGAATCTCCAGAATGTGTCAGTTGGCAAGAACTCAGACTTTTTGAAAGTCTACTACAGGTTTCATTTTACTTACTTAACCCTTAGAGGACTAATCCTTCTGAAGTAAGTTCAGAATTTCTTTTTTTTAATCATTGAAGGCCACCTCTGGGCGAAATGCTGTCTGCCATAATCCCATTTGGGATTTTTCAGCCATCTCTTAAAGTGTCTCAACATAGGAACAGAAGCATTGAGAGAACTTACTGGTGAAAGAAATGCAGAGAAAAGTTGTATTCAGTGTTTAATTATATTGTATAATATTACAGTTTTAAAAAATGCTCTCTGCATAGACTGTGCAGCTTAGGGGGAAAAAGAAAGTGGGGAAGGTTTGTTTTTGATAGCAGCTTCGTGTGAACCTGAGTGAGATGTTATGTGCAACTTGTGGTCAAATGGGTATTTATTGTCATTAAAAATTCTGAATAACGATTTACAAAAAAAGCAAACCAGAAGGAAGCTAGAGCTGAAGTGTGGATCCCCTTGGCAAATCCATAGAGGTTATGTGAAGATTATAGAGCGAAGCGTTCAGCAATTCAGAAGGCAAGAGAATGTATTCATGTGTGAATAATTGGTATTATGATAGTTCGAGTTGTAGAAAGTCACTTCTGTAAAGCAGAATTCCTCTGACTATAGTATTTCGCTGCCTCTGGCACAAATGCTGCCAAAAGACTGGGTATTGATGGGTAGATTTCAAATGTGCAGTTTTAAAAGGAATAATTGAAATGACATTAACTTACAATTGTATATACTCTGTTAATATCTTTTTAGAAAAACTAACTTGAAATTTTTCTTTTGTAAATAGCTTTCCCGTTCTGTTACTTACTGAAAACCTCAATGTGTCATGAATCATACTGACCATAAAGTAAAAACTGGGATTCTGGTCTTGATAGTTTACAGTCATAAAATATCAACGTTAATATTGAGAAGAGGAGGCGCCAGATTAAGTTTATTTTTTAGCAGCACTCCATTAATCCATTAGTTCTTGTCCATTAGCCCTTTAGTTTTCCATCAGTTTTACCCTGGGGTAGCACCTTCTTCCTTTTTGGATCATATTCAACTATCTTGCAGGTTTCAGAGATAAATTTCACTTTCTCCTGCCTTATGTGACAGCTTCTCAGGTCCATGTTATTCTTGCAGGAAGGGCTTTTTTTTCTTTCCAGCAAATAAAAAAGGAATCAATCTAGGTGACGAAATCTGGTGGCGGTGGCTCCGTTTGGTCACGTAGTTCCCTGCTCCGTTAAACACTCGTCCTACCTGTACCACTCGCTAAGCTTTACTGGGCAAAGTGGACAGGCCAGAAAGACAGACTGGTGGTGGGTTTTGGTTTTGAATGTTGTGTTCCTTGCTCACCTCTTCAGTCTTCCTGGAGGCTTGGCTGTCTTTGTACAAGAAAAATCCTTGTACTGAGGTTATGGGTGCTAAGGATCTAGAACCAAAACGTCGCCCGAAAGACATTCCTGCGCACGGAGCAGCACAGCCTAGATGAGAACATTTTTGTTTTGAAGGGGCAGATTAAATGTGAGGACTAGAAGTCGTCTTTTGATACGATCAGGAAGGTGACCCCTGGAAAATGGCCTCAGAGATGTATTAGGTAAGGGACTAAGAATATCCCTGAGGTCCTGGAAATGATGTGGGCAGTTTTCTGGTAAATAAATTCACCTTCACAACATCTGACTCTTATGACAAGGTCATCCTAAAAAGCCAAAATCCAGATATCTTTAAAATTTGCAGCTTCTTATTAATTTACACACTTCAGATCATACTCAATACTAAAGATGAAAGACTTTTATACTAAAGACTTTTATACTAAAGACTTTTATTCCCCTCTGTGTTTTATTTACCCGTCTTTGGAACTGACCGGATGCTCCACCCATTGCCTGCTAGGGGATTTTTTTTTGTCTGTAGGTTTACATCTCGCTGTATCCCTTTCAGATTTGCTGCTTCTGCTAGTGAAAATCTCTTGCACAATCTAGGGAAAGATTACATGAGCTTCTGAAAATTGGTGTGAATAGAGGACAGACTACTACTACAAGTAGATTGTAGTTTGTCATCAGTAAAACAGCGACACTGACTGTAGAAGCCACTATCAGATTGACAGAATAGCTGAAAAAAAGAGGATTTTTTCCCTTGAATCTGACAGTTCTCCATAACGATTATTTGTAACAATAAAAACACATTCCAAGCAAAACTATGTTTTTATTGCAGTGTGATCGGTACCTTTAGATAGCTTTAAAGTGAAAAGGTTCAGATTTATTCCTAATGTAGTGGTTAAACTACCTGCTTGCATGCACCACTCACAGGGAAGAAATTCTGAAGTACAGCTGTGCTTCTCTGAGCTCCTGTGAATTAATTCTCAAGACTTGTACCGGCACGGTGCTTGTATCTTCAAAGCAAGATCTTTGTAACTCAGTGTGAGGTAGGCAGACACAGATCTAGCACTTAATACTCCATAAATCAAAGCAACCTACAAATGCCAAGAACATTATGGAAGTGCTCAACATGCGAGTTCATTTTGAAATGGAAGAAAATTTGTTAATCTCTGATAACTATTGGCTGTGATTTTCAATTATAATCACTTGGCTGCAACTTCAGTAATTTTGCAAAAATATGAGCAGTCTGCATCATTACTCGAATTTGAATTTAGAAGCTTCGTTATTTCCCCAAGTCTCTTCCTTAGTCCTCTGAGCTGTGCCTTGTTAGTGCTCTTGCAAAGGACATTGACAGCAGCGTTAGGTTTGAATGGTTGTCCTGCTGGATTTGCTGCTCCTACTGCAAATGTGCCCCACAGTCTTTTTTAGATTGGCGGCTTAGTTGTGTGTTGCTGTAAAGAGGTTAGTTAAAAAAAAAAAGCGCCTTTCTGAAGGAAGGTTTATTGTGTGATTTTTTTCAAAGGAAGGAAAAAAAAGAAAAAGTAAGGATGCAGAAATAATGAAAAAAAGGATCATGTGCTCAGTGTTGCTTCGAGTTGAGTTGCGTAATATGGAGGGAAAGCATTGGTGATGAGTCCTGTGCTTCCCCTTCTGCTTACAGACTGATTGCAGAAATGCAGGTGTTTGTGCAGTCTTGCTGGAGACAGGGCTGCTAAATAGTCCAGATCTAAAACACAGATCCTCATTTTTTAAACCCGCATTTTGTCAGTGCAGTGAACTTGAGTGCGGAGGTGGGAAGGAGCGGAGGACTGAGATTTGACTGATCTAACCAGCGACGATGTCTTTGAATTGACAATGGCCATAAATTGAAATGAGGGGTGTTGGCTGCATATGAGGCAGAAAGCCTTCTCACTGTTAGCACAACGATGCGTTGGTACGGGATGCCCATGAAGGTTGTCCATTCTACAGCCGCAGAGTGTTTCAGTATGTGGCTGGTTAAAGGCCTGAGCAACCCGGTCTGCCCTCATAGCTAACCCTGTTTTGAGTAGTAGGTTGGACTAGACATGTCCTGATGTCACTTCCAACCTCGATTATTCTATGAATCTGTGGACTGCACTTCTATTTGTTTCATTGTACAGTGATTTTAGATGGCTCAGGTTCTAAAAAAGGGAAAATGAGAGTCTTTAGAGACTGCATTACCCAAATGAGAGTGGCTGACTGAGCTCTACATCATTGCTCAGCTGTTTTCTTTCAGTGTTTTGCCTCCAAATGAGTGTGTATATATATATATAATATGCTAAATAGGAAAGGGTAGCAAGTCTGTCTTGTTTCCATAGTTAGAGTATAGAAATTGTGTATACAACTGAGTGTTAAAAGGCCTCAGTACCTGTAAATTTTTCACATTGAAATCAGGAGACAGCTTGCTTTTTCCTGGAAATGCGAACACATTTGATTGCCTCACACATACTACAGCATATTCTAATATCCTAGTCTGTTTACTGTGTACCTGTGCATCTAAGAGGTTCTTTTTTTCATTATAATTCAGTTCGACTAAGGAGAAAATCAAGACGGCGTTCACAGTGGGGCAAAGGCATTATTAAAAAGAGGAAAGTCAATAATTTAAAGAAAGATGAAGATGAAGCAAAGTTTGCCGATGATGAAACTCATGGAGAAGATAGTAAATTGCTGGAAAATGGAGAGCTGGAGATCAGCGCTGACTGCGTTGAGGAGAATGGGGAGGAGACAGGAGATCTCTCTATGACAAATGATGAATCTTCTTGCGATATTATGGATATAGATGCAGAGCAGAGGCTTAACAACGGGACAGGGAAGGAAAACAATTTTGCATCCACAGAAGAAGAGAGCTCGAATGAATCTCTGTTAATAATTGACAGCGTTACCCTGAGTGCTGAAAAGGAATTAAGGAAGGGCTCTGCGTCGAAAGGGGACTGTGTGAATGGGGAGACATCTGTACACAGCTCGGAGGGTTTACCTGTTCCACCGTGTCATAACGGTAAAGTGGAATCTGTAGATGCTGTTTCGCCCTGTGACAACAACAATGGGTCTAGTAACAGGCAAAAATCTTCACCTGAAGATCAGCCAAAGGAGAAAACGGAAGTGTCCAGTGAAAGTCAAGGAGCAGATCTGGTGAGAGCTGAGTTACCACATTGCAGCAATAATGAAAAAACACTACAGAGCACAGACATTGAAACTAAAGATGCCGAAACAGATAAAGAAGGTACAGCTCATTTTCAATGTTTCTCTCCTTACCTTAGTGTCCAAGTTAATATGTGTATATTTCTAATTGTAATACATTACACTTATTATATGATCGTGTTTTATGAACTGCTGTCTGTTTATTTGAAACTCTCAGTATGCTTGCAACATTAATTCCACAGAGATAGATTAGAAAGCCACCCGTGACTTGCTGTAATGTTGTCTTAGGCAAGGAAGTTTATCTCCATCCTTACGCTATTCTGCTTATTTTTATAGGTTTTATGGGATATATTGTAAATACCAAGACAACATTTAAGCAATAATTAAAGATTTAAAAGCTATTACCAATGCACATAAATCTATGATGTATGTCTTGGGCATTACTGTCTGATTTACGCTTTGATCTGTATGATATATTTAACTTATATTAGAGATTTATGATGAAAATACCACTGACATTGCGTGAAAGACCATAGAAATGCATTGCTTTTGCTTATAGGAGAAGTTAAAGCAGTTTAACTCATAGCAAAAACCAGATAAACTGTTGTTTATCTATTGGGGAAGGTGTCTGGCTTTGGAGTTGCAGTCAGCACAGTAGCAGTGCCGCAAAACGATAAGAGAAGGAGAAGGGAAATCCTGGTGGTGCATAAAAGAAGGGGCCACGTCCTTTGAAGGCAAGGGATGTAGTTTCTTCGGGGAGTAGAAATAAAAGCCTTATGCATGATTGCCTTTTTAATTAGCTTTTCAGAATTACCTTAAAGAGTGAAATCTTAACTTCAGGAGTTAGTGTTGAGATTTTCAAAGTAAAGGAGCTTTAATGAGAGATCTGAATTGTGAGAATATCACTGTGAACATGTTGTCTGTGTTTGTACATACGGATTTGCTCCAAAGGTAAGGAGAATAGTAGAAGAAAGGTCTTAAGAATAACAGAAGGGTATGATGTGTGTTAAAAGCGTTTACATTTCTAAATTTAGTAGCTGAATTTTGTATTCATTAAGGATGATTTTAATAACAGGGCATCCTCAGAAAAAAAGGCATTTTAATGAGTTGAGAAGGAGAAGAATAATGAGTGAGCGTAGGGAGAGAATCAGGAGATACAAAAATATTTTTTTCTCCATAACATGATTGGACAACAGCTTTAATACAGAGGTGGAAGAAAAACAAGTGTTTCACAAAAATGTGGAAGTTTCAGGAGCAGAGCAGATGCTAGAATTACTGTGATGATGAAGACATGGGATGCTTTGGAGAGAAAAGTGAGAATTTGATTCACTTAGATTTTGAGCATTAGCTTAATATCTGAACTTCCTTTTGAGGCTGTAAAATTTGACATTGCTGAGTAGAAACAATACAATGGGAAAACTCAGTGACACTTGATTTTCTGTTGGGTCTTTGGTGTTGAGTTTTAAAGATGACCAGTTGCATATGTGTTTTCTGAACTGTAGTTTTGTGCAGCTACAAACATTGAGAATTCTGCAAAGCTGATGAGTAACGTGCATTGCTGCAATCATGCTCGCTTGGTTTTAAACAAACAACAACCCAACAAACCAACCAAGCAAAATCAAACCAAAGTGAAGAAACAGGCTGTTCGTTTTGAGAGACTGATGGTGCTGATAATTGTTTTTCCAATTACAGGTATATTCAAAAGCAAGAAAACACGAAAAGTCGCTATGGAACAGTCAAAGCCCACAAGTTTGGAACAAGTCCCAGAGGAACCATCGGATCCCTTACCCTCTGTCATTGTTGACCATGACAGACTAAAGGTAATAGAGCCGAAAAAGAGATGGAGCTGTTAACAGACTCCATGGAAAATGCTTCCTTTCTCTATTTTGAAGGAACGTTTCCGTTATTTTTGACCGCAGACAAGTGTTATTCCTGCAGTGGCTTTGGAAGATGATTTGTTGATCAGTGTTTTTCTTGAGGAAAAGTTAATATAACTACTGAATCCTAACTCTGCCATCATTACTACCTTTACAAATCCAGTAATGGCACAGCAGTCCGCTATTTTAATTGCGGTTTTTACAGGTACGCATGTGTGTTAATTGGACATGCCAGTTACTGAGGAACTGCTGGGTGCCTGGTAATTAGGAGTTAACATCATCTTTTCCCTTCCTGTGTACGTACACTTGGTGGAAAGAATTGTTAGTGAATTGGAAAGCAAATTGGAATTTGTACTGGTGTTTGGGCATCATAAGCTAAACCCCTGCTAGTTAGTTTTCTTTCGGTTTTGTCTCTTTTTAAGCAAAGTTACAACAAAATACGCTGTCTCCTGTTGTAGAAACTACCTTGATCTACTATGAAGTTTAGATCCCATTTTCTGTGGAGTACAGATGATAACGCTTCCATTGTTTCCAAAGAGTTTATGAGAGGGGAAAAAAATTCTTCATTTTTACTCTTTGCTGTTATGTAAAATACACCCTTTGCCTTTTGTTTCACAGTTTTACATGTGTTGTCTGTGCCCCTTTCTTTTATGGTACCATTTTGCAACATCTGTGAAATTCCAAATGTGTTTCCCTTTAGTACTTTTTAGCATTTTGTGCCAATGAACTTCTTAAAAATGCCTGCTTTAGCTACCAAAGCAGTTTTTATGGTTTACTTTGTCATAATTATTGACCAAGGTAAAATGGAGTGAGGTAGCATTCAAACAGAATAAACATTGCCCCAGCTCTAAATGAGTATAAAATCGAAAAAGAAGTGTGGATATAAGCAGAGAAGTGAAAAGAGAAACTTGAGTTGTTTTGGATCTACGCAGAAGCAGTGGCCTTACTGATGCCCAGGTGTGGTCCATTATGTTTGTACGTAACCCTCCAAAACAGGGCTTTAGAAGGAAATTGCATTTCTGGTTGGTCCTTTGAAAAAATAATAATAAAATAGTGATTATAAACCCCATCTTAAGTTCACCTTTTGTTGTTCCGACAGAAACTGCTTGATTTGGTGGTTAAGAAAAGTGATAACCTGACTGTTGACCAACTTGAGAGATTGTATTCACTCCTCAGTCAGTGCATCTACAGGCATCGTAGAGACTATGACAAATCACAACTTATAGAGGTGATGTTATACAGTTTCTTTTATTCTTGATCCAACTTTTTGCGACACTAGTTTTTCAAGAATTACGTTGATCTGTCAATTTACTGTTGTACTAGTAGGCAGGAGCTTAAAATAGACTTTGAGGAAGGTATCTGTAAACAGAAGAACAGCTTATGGTACTAATGACTTATCAAAAACTACCTCTGTTTTTTTAATTCTTCCCTCAAAAAAGGATTTAGAACCTAAAAAATGGAGGAGAACGAGGAGAGAATGTAGAAGCATGGAGAAGCACATGCAGGCAGAGTAAAAATGGAGTAGAAGCGTAGCACGTCTGTGGTATGACAACAGTGGCTACTTGATGGGCCCGCTGAGCCAACATTGCTGTGGTTGTCTTTACATTAATTTGTCTAACTAGGCCCCCCAAAAATATATGTACCGCTACTCCCGCTGAAAAAAGGACAACAATTGGTAGTCCCCAGCTGGATCACCGAATACTAAATATTTTCCTCCGTTAATATTTTGCAACAAAACCTGGGACCTTATTGTGGGGTATTGTACAGGTCCTGGAAAATACTTCTCAAACAATTTTCATGCTATTCCTCTGCCATTTTCACCTAAAACCATATGGAAAGTCTGTGCCAAATGTTAGGTAGATTGAGAAGGCATTTATCCAGCTGGAGTATGTACAGACTGATTCTTACTTCGATTCTCTAGACTGTGCATATAGGTGTTTACAGCTGGGTCACCAGTAGCCGAAGCGTGTGGTGAGACTTGAATTCCTGCAGTGTGCTATTGCAGGGAGGACTTTCTTAATACGAACTGAGTACATTAATTACATAAATGACCCTAATAAACTTCAGTTTTCTCATGGACTGTCATAGTGGAGTGCTTTTCTGCACTGACACTTCTTTAATTAGTCATCTTTTAACATATTTTCATAGCAGATAATACACAGAAATGCTTGTTTTCCTATTAATGAATTGTTCAGATTTTTTTAAAAAAAGAAATAGCCTAGTCAACACGATTATGCAATGTAATATCACTTGATTCCTGTCTCTGTGTATTTACGTGTAATGGATGCTCTGTGTCTCTTGGCAGGAGATGGAAAGAACAGTTCATGTGTTCGAAACATTCCTGTGAACTCGTCGAGATGGGTGGGTTTATCCTCTCCAGCTGCTCACGGGAGAGCAGTCCTCTGAGCCATTCAGTTCCCATTTGCACCAAGTATGTGCAGAGCCTTGCTCTTAAGTGCTCTCTCCTTTTCTTTCTGTTGAATTTGGTGCTATCGTCTCAGGTACCTGAAACCAACCAGCCTACAAGAACCAAACGGAACTTCATATAGTTGTATCTGATATAAATAAAGAATACAATGCCACAGCTTGGAGATTTTTGGTGCTACAGAAACTGTTCTCATTTCTGCTCTTGTTCACTCTACATGCATTGTCTTTGGGGAAACTTCAGGCAAAGTGGAGACCAACACATACAAGAGGACTGGAAAGAGCAGATCTAAGTTGAATATTTTTAAACAGGCAACCTTTTTTAATTTTTTTTTTTCCAATTTTTCTCTTCTCTGGGGTAATGGACAAAAAAAAAATCTGTTCTAAAGAAGGCAATGATGCATTGTGGTAGGAATCTTGAGTAACTGGATGTACAGTAATTTGAAGATGAGGCTCTCTAGAACTGCCTTTAATGTGCCTTTTAGTCAATTGAGAAAGATAAGGCTAATCAATTGGTTTGGATTATAGCAGATGGCAATGTTAGAAAAGCTGTCTTCAGAGTGAAGATCTCCAAAAGGATGATTTGTATTCTCTTCACTGGATGGCAACCAGTATTACGGTTCTATAATGCCTGTCTTGCTCTACAGAACTAAACTAAGACACACTGAAAAAGCCACACACTTTACCGAAATGGTGAAATTCCTCCTTCATTGGTCTGTATTTGTTTTAGAAACAAGTTACACAGTGAAACTCTTCTATGTTCCTAAAAAATGAAGCATTTTCCCACCATCTCCGTGTTTTTTCATTGCGAGTTCTTTAAGAAAACCAAGTTTAATACTGGCAGGTTTCTTTCTGAAGTTCCGTGTTTGTAATATAGCTTGGACTGTGCAGTGCAGGTAAGAGGACGCTCTAGTCGGTCAAAAGTCCTGGAGCCCAAGCTCACAAGGAAACTTAAACTAGGCTTCCCCAGTCGGTCCGTGCCACGCGTTAACGTTGGGGGGATTGGCGGACAGCCTTTCGGATTGATCTGTTCGGACCGAGGTTTCCCAGGTGTGAATCCCATAGTTCAAAACCTTTCCTTTTTGGCAACTGCAGAGAACGCAGTTTCAAGAAAAAGTAACGTTTTGTCCCAGGCTCAGTCTTAACGATATTGCCTGGGCCGATTTATTCCAGACCTACGTGGAAAGCGTTTTAGAGAAGTTGGCCGGTGTTCCCGTCGTTAAACCATTCATTGTGACTGTCCCTACGTAGCTGCGGAAAAGTGTCTTTCCGGAAATATGCAACACAGTGTGATTAGTTTTTAATTAGAGAAACCAGTCTCGGAGTACTGCAGAGACACTGAGCTACCTCAGCTTTTTGTATTTTAAGTTACCAACAGTGTTTGTGGAGGACTGTAATCGCTCTGCTCCCATGTGTAGACGGAAGCTAAGGTACTTGTCTCCACCGCTCCGGCTCCCAGTAGTCTTGTGCTGCAGAGAAACAACCCGCGGGCCTTGGGCTACTGCAGTAATCCAAAGTGCTTTGTATATTGTGGGTGAACGTAATTCTCTCGCAGATCTTTTTCTCCCCCGAATGCCGCTGCTTTTCTTCATAGCTAGCGGCAGAAAAAGGTTTTAAGCGTTCCTGTGCGTCTAGATACACCTTCTAAATGCGACCTGTGCAGAAACACTGTATTTTTTAAGGTGGGAAAGTGCGATTAAAAAACGACAAAAACAAGCAGAAAATGCGTTTTCAAGGAGATTCTTTGATCTCGAATTTGATTATGAGATTTTTTTCCATGTTTCGTTTAGTATTTATTAGCATCATACCTGTTTGAGATATTTTTGTGTCTGGTACATTAACAGCATTTTGTATTTTGATGGAAATTGTTACAAACTTTAAGATTTGATTAAATAAAATGTAGCAGATTTTTTGTAGCAAGTTTCTGATAAAAGGGGTTTTTGCAAGTCTCAGGTTCTTGCTGCAGAATTTTTAAAAAATATTTATTCCAGTTTCACTTACTCAAAGAAGTTTTTGTTCAAGTAACAGCAGCACTTGTGGAAGATAAAACTGCATACCTTTTTAAGAAGATAGTAAATTTATATGAATTCAAACAGTTGAGAATTCTAGTCACCAGTGAGTGTCAAAAGCAAGTTTAAGCTGATGCCAAGCGTTAAAAATCGTTCAAAAAGTCAAGTTTCTAAAGGAAAATTTCTACTGTCAGTTGTTGATTGGGGAAAAACCGTAAGAGGCAACTTTGCTAATTGAGGAGCTGCCGTGTTGTTGCAGAGAAAAATGGACGATGCCAGATGTTCTCGCGGACGGCTTACCTGAAGTGATGTACTCGCCTTCCTAGCCCAAATAACCACACTTCAGTTTTTGTTTTCCTTTACAGATGTCTGGTGGTTAGAGCGTTAAAACAGCTGTTTTAAAACCTATCCATGTGGTCTAAACTTGTTTACTCTTTGTATGTCTTCAGTTTTTGTTTTGGTTTTGCCGCGTAGCAAATTGTACAAATTGACCTCTCCTCGTTTCTTGTTGTGAAAATTGCAAATCAGCTCCGGTGTGAGTCCTTGTGCTGGGGTCAGTGGACTGGGGGCGCCCAGAAGAAAGGAGGTTCCTCTCTGGGGCTGGTGGGGCTCTCTTGGAGATGATAGAGTTGCTCGTGGGTGAAGTTGATGGCTTATGGAGTTCATTGTATTTGCAAGCTTGAATCTCGCCTGTGATTATTTTTTTTTAATTTCATTTTGTGTCCTCTGTATTGTTACTTGATTTCTTCATATGCCAATGTATTTATAGGATTACTGTTTTTTTGTAATATCTTGTCTTCCTTTTTTTTTTTTCCCCTTTTTTTTTGATTAAATTGTTGTGTCAGCTCTGGTTTTACCTTCAGTCTCCTGAACGGCAGGTCCTGCAGCTGATAGTCATTTATTTTATTCTTATTTTATTTTGTAATCACAACATAAGCTTGAATTTGGGCTTGTACTTGCATCTTTTGTATCGTGTACATCGGGTTATTTAGACATTGGGGAGTCCCGTTTGGTTTCATTAATGTGTGTCTACTTCGTGGATTAAGTAGACTTCCTTCATCAACTATGGTATATTTTGGATTCTATAGTTTTATTCAGAACTGTGTTTAAATTGATGTTTTGCATTTTGACTTCATTTTACGTTAGTTTGAAGTAAGTTATTTAATTTTTTTGAACTTCTGGAAATTTTGAACATTTTACTGTAATTTGTAATATAACTGCTGTGAAATACTTGAATAAAGATGACAAGAAAACACAACTTTAGCTTCTTCAGAAATGTATGTAAAAGAAATGGTGCCTCTAGGCTGATTTCAGGTGTGGTGGGTTTTTTCTACCAAACTGTTCACAATTCAGCTGTTTTATTCTGGGATCTTGCTGTTCAGGTATTTTGAGCGGTTTAATCTGTGAATTTTGATTCTGGTGTTTGTCCATTAAAGAAGAAAAAGCTTCTATGATTAATTTTGACTGAAAAATGAAATTAGCATTGCACGTTGGTGAGTGAATAAGGTAATTGTTATGAAGTTACGCTCTCTGCGTAGAAAAATGTTTTACGTTCAGGTGCCAAGTACCACCCAGCACTGCTTTTAGCGCAGCAGTGTCTAAGTAACATCAGAGTTTCTCATTGGAATCTTTTTTTAAGGAAACTATCTTTTTCCTGTTTATTAAAGTTGGGGTTTGGGGAGGTTATTTTTTTGTTTGTTTGTTTTTTAAGATAAACTTCTGATTTATCTCGGAATTTCTTTACTTACCTTCCCCAAATAATTGTTGTGTAGGAGAGCGAGCTGCTAGAGGTTGTGCAAGTGAAGAATCAACCCACATCTTACTCCCTGGCAATTTATCTGGCACTAATAAACTGCGTGTGATGTGTGTAATGTGGAACGGAGTATGAGCAGCTGCTCTGTAGCTCTGCCACAGCCTCTCCCGATGTGTGGCATGCAGAAGACACCTGCTTGTTTCCCTCTTTTCCTTTCTGTGTACCTTAAACTGCAGGGCTCCTGGGCAAAGGGCTAGTTGAGGAAGAAGGTGTAGTAGTAATTTACTTCATGTCTGACTCCAATTCCACTTTTCTATGCAGCTCTGAAAGCACAATTAGATAGGAAATCCAATATCTGTTCTATAAACTACTGTATAGATACAGTAATGAAATTGGTCAGTGAGAGCCTCGGCTCGTTTTGGATCCGCGTGGTCACGCGAGGTGTTTGGATCCGAATGACCTTGCAGAGATACCAGCAAGATACTCGTGCTTGATGCCATCCGAAGGCATTGCAGCGTGTGAGTAAAGAACACAGGGTGTGAGGTCTTGGGTATCTGTTGCTGTCTTTGGGAGTGGTGAAGGCCACATCAACAGAAAGAACAGTTTCAGGTCTGTTTTCTGACAGTAGCTGTAAAAATAATCAGTGAAAATGGGGAAAACTCTGCATTATTCGGGTGTTGACAAAAGGTTTGTTGTAGAAATACTTAGTGAACATGGAGTGGTGCTTCAGAAGCACAACTGGTGAGGAATTGTTGGGTTGCATCACATTTTGAAAAGCTGTAACTTCCTTGTTTAAGCACTTTGGTCAAAGTTAATTGAATACATGCAGTTAATAAAACCTTATTAAAAGGCTCGTGCAACTCTCACATTTGTGAAGTGTTCTGCTCAGCACTGCTTGCTTCTGCTGCTGGTTTCTGCTTTGGATGTGGTGTCGAAATGCAATTTCCCATATTTCCTTCAATTTGCAGTGCTGCACATCCTGTTTCCTCCCTGAAGTTCCTCAGACAATTTGTTTAAATAAATGAAAAATGAGATCCTTTTGTTCTGTATTGTGGTTAGGATTTGGATTTGGACCTGTAATGTGTGGGGTGTTAAGCTAGCACTGCATGTGAATAAATTCAGCAAGCTAAAGCAGTAAACTTAGGAACTGATTAATGAAGTCAAATACTTCATTTTTTTTCCCTCCTACTTTTATGCATCACTTGTGATCATGTAACTATTATGTAAAAATGAGGGATTATAAATTTTAACACTAATTAATTCAGCCTCATTCCATTTCTAGGTGAGGAATTTTTTTTTTACAGCATGATCATTTGCATAGGGCATCTATTTCAGTTGAACCTACTGCCAGTCTGTGACTGTTGCTAAATTACATTTATTTTAGGAATGCATTTGACTTCTCCTGTATTGGCCTTACTTTAATAGTAGAGAAAATCCTTTTCCTTTAAAAAACATCATAAGCTGCTAAGCTTTAAAACGGATTCACTACTTTTATTGGAATGTTGGTGTAAACTTGGCCATCCAGATTAAGGTTTTTTGTTTCCCCTCTGTGTTTTGTTCATGTCCTTCTGTCAGCAGTCGGCAATTTGGGAGAGGAACCGTGAGGTGGCTGCTGGGAGTGTCATCCCCTTTTCTTTTTTTTTGTGGAGGTGAGTCTTACCGTGATGAAAAACCTTGTTACACCAATATAAAAAATTGAGTTGTGCTGTTACTCAGAGGTGTTCAGTTGTGTCTCTAGGGAAGTAGGAGTGCATAGAAGATGACCTGTCAACTTTGGGACTCTAGATTGGGTGGAAGAAAAGATTTGGGGAGGTTTCAGAAGGGCTGTCTTTGAAGTATTTATTCAGCAAAGGCGATAAAACAGAGACCGAAATAGAGAAGATTAATTCATCCTAGAAAAAAAGTTAAAATGGGAATAAATTAATTTGGTAAGAAATTGAATAGTTCTGCTGTAGAAGGAAAAGAAAATGATGTTGTTTTAGTTAAGGAACTATTTGTTGTCTCCAGAACTCTTGCTCTAGGTCCGTCATAAAGGTCTTGCCAATTTTGTTACACGCTGTAGAATCCCTTCTCTGTTTGGAGGCTACCCTGGAAGAACGGTGATTTTGGTGCTAACGAAGGGCAAATTGCCAGTCTTATTTCCAGTTTCAGATGAACGTAATTCTGAAATGAGTTCTGAAGAGATGTCCACTGCATTCTTTGTGACGTTACAAAAGGTTTAGTGAGATAAAGGAAATACAGTGTGAATAGTCACGTTGTATATGATGATTCAGATCAATTTAGTAGTAAATTGCTGTTTTGTGTAAACATTTTAAGTATCAGAAATACAGGCACGTAAGACTGTGTTCATGAAGTACTGGAGATGTAACTGGTTTAAAATTCATGTCTAGCCTTTACGTTGGAGTTAGATGCTTTGGAGTCTTGCTCTAAAGTTAAAAATATGTTTCAAAGGCAGAAAGCTTTGTTAAAACTAAAAAGGTGCCTTTTCACAAAATTCGGAGGACAGCCATGAAAGTACAAGCATAACTTTTAGCCTTAATCTTTTCAATATGTGAGAGTAAATTTTGGAAATAGAAATGAACTGACGCCTAACGAAGATTTAAATGTTCAGGAGTTTGTGACCAAAATTTGGGTTTATTCATGGAGAATAATGTCAACAGAAAACAGCGTTGAATGCTGTGGCACATAAAATTTAATCTTGTGTGTGCACAGGGTCTGCTGACTTCTGTGCGGCTGAACAGCCTTTTCAAGAAGGGCGTCTAGTCTTGAGCTGCAGAACTCGTACGTCTACCCTGCTCTTTGAGCATTTCATCAAGTGGTTAAGCTGTGGGTAGAAACACGTGCCTTAGTCCCCATTTGTTTTAGTCCAGCTTCTACTTCCAGGAGCTGCTTCTTGTCTTCTCTTTCATGTTCTGGACTTTTTATACGTTGATTTTTTTTCCCCCACCCTCCATGTAGATACTAATGCGCTGCGATCACGCAGCCTTTCAGTCTTCTTTTTCTCTGAGCAGAATGAGCTCTTTATGGCTTTCACTGCATTTTCTCCAGCCTTTAAGTCAATTTTGTGGCTCTTTTTGGCAGTAGGTCAATTTTTCAACATCTTCTAAAACGTTTGTTCACAGAGGAAATTGATGTGATATCCCAGCATTGGTCCCACCAGTGCCATAGAGAGAGCTAAAAATCACTGATTCCTGCTCGCTGCTCCCCTTTTTACACGTCCAAAAATCAATTTAATCCCTTTATGCCATGGAACTGGGCTGGGAGCTCTTGTTGCTTGACTCTTCTCACACTTGCAGCTTTTCATGATGCTGTTCATCATCCTGAATGTCAACCTTCCCAGTTCTCACCTCTCTGAGGTCCTGCTTAGCTTTAGGAAAAGAAGTTTTGTTCTAGGGGTCCCAGCCAGCCAGAGGAGCTGGCACAGCACGGCTGGCTTGTTTGCTCCTCACTGCTTTCTGCTCTGCTAATCTCCGTTTCCAGCCGTCTGTGACTAGTGATTTATGTCAATATTGTCCTTCAAGAACTGTGGAAGTAGAAGATCCCTCATTAGAAATACTCTGATAATACCAAATTGAGATTAGATATTCCTCAATTAATCTGCCTATTCTTAGCCTGTTTAAATTTGCTGTCTGAATACTGTGCCACGAGAAAGTTGAAGTATTTTGTCACATGCTGTTGAAAATCTATTACCTTATCAATCAAATGCGTAATCCTGTCAAGAGAATGAGATCAGGTTTGTGTGATACAGCTGATTTTCTAGAAAATCATCGTATTCATTCTTATCTCTTCGATTCCTGATCAGTTTAGTTAGATATCATCTTTCCATTTTTACTTGGGATTGATGTCAGGTGAATGCCTTGTAATTACCCAGTCATTTCACTTGCCCTTTTGATAACTGTCACATTATCGGCACTCTTTCTGAAATACCCAGGTGTTATTAAAATTTGATGTGAGCAGGGCAGAGACTTCTCGGCTTTTGGAGATGATTGAGTGTTAGGTTGCCTCCTGAATTTGAAAGACCCTTACCCCCTAGGGAAAGTCTGATTCCTTCGCCAGGTAGCTTGCAGTCAGGACGTCTTAATCCCCATAGGGGATACCTCTTGCCAAAGAGAAAACAGAAAGGTGAACCATTCCTGAGCACTCCCTGCCACAGTTCCACTTTGCATTTTCCCTGGCAAGGCTGTGTGTGGCATTTCTGTGTTCCAGCACATAAACAGGCAGCTTGCAGAAAAGCTGAGCGCAAATTGAAGCAGGTAAAATGGAACTTGGTGTTAACAAGTAATGAGGCACTACTGAATTCATTGGACATGGAAGTAAATAACTTCTTAAAAGACAATCTCTTTTAATGGAAACAGTGGCTACAGAAATTCCAGTAGGCATGGAAATTTAGGTGTGCTTTTTTACTCAAGTGGAGGGACAGTGCGTAAGTTAGAGTGTAACACTCAATATACTCTTCAGACTTAAATGTCACCTTCTCAGTTCAGTTCACCAGCCCTTAGTCCTCCAGCACAAGGACATCGTATTAGAAATTAGGGACAGCTTTTTTTAAGTTCCCAAGATGTGGAGAAAAATTGTTCCTTGCTAGCTGTAAGAGCTATTATTTTTTTATCTGTTGTTTTTTTTTTTTAATGAGGTGGGAAGACTAAGCTTATGTAGGAGTGTAACTGGTGACCTTCCTTAGGTGTCTGCTCTTCAGCCACAAACACATGAGAAAAGGTCACTGACGCTGGATGACAGGGAAAGCGTGTGCATTGCCTGTGGTGTGAGGATGACTTTAAGCAATCTTCAACTTAGCCTGTGTTGTCATCACAGTCTCATTAATTTGCTTACATGATACAAGCTGAAGTTGCTTGTCAAGGTATTAAAAAAGCAGTTTTACTCGTGCTGTTCTCTGTACAGGTCATGGAAGAAGAGTTTGATACCATTGCCAGTCTGAATCTTGCTGTGTACAATCTGGGATATGAACTCCGAAGGAAAAGAGAATGCTGTTCAAAAAATAACAGATGATGAAATTAAAACCAGCAGGCAGCCTTTCATTGTATAGACCACCACTAATGAAAAATTCAGAGGCAGATTTGGCTTGGTGACAGCACTGGAGCTTCCTTCTCTCCCAGTCAATAACTGAGCCAAAGCATTTAATTCTGTGTTACGCTGCTACCGATTGAAGTAGAATTTGTTAAGATAAAGAAAATCGGGAAGTGTTACTCTTTAAGAAAGCTGCTAGCTAAACAGGGATTACTGAAGGTAATGTTAGCAAAGGGAAAAAACACCAGTGACTGGCAAAGGCAATCATTTTACAGGGTAGTCTTCGGCTTTCAGTTTTGGGTGCCTCGCTACAAGAAATACATTGAGGTGCTGGAGCGTGTCCAGAGAAGGGCAACAAAGCTGGTAGAAGATCTCGATAACAAGTCTTTTGAGAAGCAACAGAGAGAGAGCTGGACTTGTTTAGCCTGGAGAAAAGGAGGCTGACGGGAGACCTTATTGGTCTCTACAACTACCTGAAAGGAGGCTGTAGTGAGGTGGGGCTCAGTCTATTCTGCCAAGTGGCAAATGATGGGATGAGAAGATACAGCCTCAGTTTGTGCCAGGGGAGGTTTAGAGTGAATATTGGGGAAAAATTCTTCAATGAAAGGGTTGTCAAGCACTGGGAACAGGCTGCCCAGGGCAGTGGTGGAGTCACCATCCCTGGAGAGGTATTTAAAAGATATGTAGATATGGTCGTTAGGGACATGGTTTAGTGGTGGACCTGGCATTGCTAGGTTGACGGTTGGACTTCATGATCTTAAAGGTCTTTTCCAGCCCAAATGATTTTATGATTCTTTTTTGTTCCCAATCTCCAGCAATTGGAGACGTGCTGGCCTGCTTGTCATGCTTGTGCAGCTTGGCTGAGGAGCCTATGATGGCAGCTCTTGCTTTCATGAATTCTAACTCAGTGAATGTTTAATCATGCCTCAAACAGACTGGCTTTTCAGAGGAAAAACGGTGTTTCTGTTCTGGTATCGCTGTCCAGCTTAATGTAATGAGTGATGGAAACACTGTGCCTGAGACACATCCATCTGCTTCCCTCCAGACCATTTTCTTCCTGGCTTTTTCTGCAGTCTGAAGTTATCAACCCAGAACACTCACCGATGATGGGAACTTACTGCCGCTTTTCTGTAAGTACTGGCATCTCCACTTCAGCTGAAAGCATGTTTCAGCTCCTGTTTTGGAGCCGGCTTGAAATGGGAAAGAAGGCATTAAGGGGTGAGCTTCAGGGTCTTGTCCAATTTAAAAAGCTTGTTATTAGCATGACAAGCTGTAAAAATGTCCAAGTTGATACGAAGTCATCTTCTTCCTACAGACCTGGCACAGGTTGCAGCCTGCTGGGACTTTACTCCGTGTGCTGTTTGTAGGTTTATCCCCTATCATACTATTTTATGTTATATTACATACTGTCAAGTCCTTTCCTGGTTGGTGATGAGGAGGCAGTAGGGTTCTGAGACCTTGCCTCTTTATTCAAGACAGTGGAGAAAAGCTTCAGGATTGGTTCTAGTTTTTTTTCTGAGGAACTCTCTGTGAGAAGCCGGGCGGGTGGGCAACTACTTGAAGCAGGTTGTGCCTTTGTCCTCTGCTGACTGAACCACAGCGGCACTCGGGAAGTCAGACAGGAGCCGGGGCTGCAGCTCCTCTCCCGACTGATCCCTGTGGCTGCGGGACGCGGGTGTTTGTGCCGGTGTTCAGCTTGTCTGGGCTTCACCAAGGGCAAGCTGAAGTGTAACGAACGCTCTAATTAACTTGCTCCAATTGCGCTGTGCTAAGCTCAGCCTTAACACCTAGCTGCAGTTAATTAAAAGACAGGGCTGCCGAGGTTTTATTAGTACAGTGTTTGCCACTAGATGAGACACCGGGAGAAAAGTGAATGACTTGGGTAAATTGTCAAGGGGAGGTGATTACCTGAACGCAGTGAATGGCCCCGTTCGGAGATCACGCTCCTTCTCAGGTGAGCCAAGGGAGAGTCAAACCAGTGAACAAAAGTGGTTTGGTCGTTGCTGGGCTGCTGAGCCAACCTGTCCCCAAAATTTCTTTTAAAAGGAAGAATCTCTGAGCAGATACGTGCATGTGATTTGTTTGGCAAAAGCGGTCAGCCAGCTTCCCAGAGGGGAACTAAAATAATTTCCCCATACAAGTAAAGCAAATAGCCTGTGTCTTGCTCATCCTACCACGTATTATTGACTAGTGCTGAGTAAGAGATCTCTGCGGCGCGTTGATGAAAAGGTTGGCAACTCATTCCGCTTGGTCTGGGTTATTGCAGCGTGGTTGTGTAATAGTGAATTGCAAGGCTTTTCCTAATCTTCACAGGCTGTTCAACCTGAGCCACTAAACCTAAACTAAAATGTTTAAAGTCTGCTCTTCACACCCTTAAATACATATGTAGAGGTACTCTCTAAGAACCGGAGGCAATTTCAATGTACGTTAAATTCTTCCTGTTAACATGTAGAACAGACACACCTCTGAAGATTCAGCTGAAATGTTCCACTGTGGTGGCATTTGAGACTGGTTCTATTTGGCTCATCTTTGTTCCGTGTCCAGTTTTACAACTACTAGAGGACACCCTCATTAAACATCAAAGAAACCACGCGAGTGGTTGTGCTGAAGTGCTCTCTGAAAGATGTGCCCAGCGAGGGACAGAGCTCCCGCTCTGGATATGAAGGAATTTTGACTGTAGGGCACAAGTGGCGTTCATTTTTAGTGCAGTACAAACCCCAACTTTCCTTTAAAACAAAGTAAAAACCAGACAAACAAAAGCTATTTTTGTCGAGATGGTTTCCTAAACTATCTTGAGCCCTTTTTATCCTTACAGTAAGTTTGGGAAAACGAAGAAACAATTTTGCTGAATAAAATCCCCAAATAATTTCTAGTAACTTTTCTTTTTTTGAAAGGAGAATAGAAGTAATTTGGAAGCTACCATGGATTTAAATATTAGCCATACACTTTTGGGGTGGCAAGAGAAGCTGGCTGGAATGAACACATTTTCATTCACAGCTGAGATGAGCTCTGAGGTCACCATTCATGCAGCATTGTTTCTTGTTCGGTCGTGACAAAATTAATCCAATCTGGATGCTGGATCTAGATCTATAAATATATTTATTATAATATAACAAGAACTTAACAGTAAACATAAACTATATACAATACCATTACAGATAACCCTGTTTTTAATATTATTCACAGAAATAGCCAGTTTTGTTCCAGTGTGAGAAATGAAGAAATAAGCTAAATTGGAAATGTTGCATGTGTTTAGGTCTTGCTGACAGGTAGCACCTCCTTTGGAGGTAGACACACACCAACACTAAAATTAGTCCTGCCCCAGGCAGTTAGAAACTTGTGCTCCAATCTTTAGGTTCACACTTGCACCCTGTTTGACATAAATAGTTTAAATGACATACTAGTATATAATTTTGTTGTGCTTCTTTTTTTTTTTTTTCTTCAAAGAATAAATAAAACAACTGCATAACAAAGGCTGGAACCTCACTGTCAAAATGAGAGACTTGAGTCACGCTCTAGCTTGACTCAGCTGACTTGAGCACTTTAAATACTGCAAGATACAAATTTCATTTTTTTTCTTTTATTTTATAAACGATTATTAATAAAATAAGATGATTAGCTAACCATCTGCATTGATTTCCCCAACGCTGTAGGCAGACCTCCCTCTGTATAAAAAGGCTAGCGTATTTGGTATGAAATTTAACTAGATAATAATGGTAAGATCTCACCCACGCCCTGTCCAGGACCCTCCTTGAATTACTGGCATGGCATTTGGGATGCAAGTCTGCAAAGGCAAGTATGGCAACTTTTTTTTTTCCCTCTACTTGGAAAGAAATCAGACAATCCGTAGCTCGGGGTTACTGCCTAGTCGTGAATTTTCCTCTGCCCCCTCCGTGTTACCCGGTCCATCTCCCACTTGATCCTTTTATGTATAAATTTATAAAGAATTTCCACATCACAATGCTCTCTGGATAGACAATATTTTAATATATATAAAAATATAACCCCTGTGCTGTGCATATACTTACAAGTCTACATAGTAATCATTTTTAAGTCTCTTGTACTGGGCTTAAGTCTATGCGTTTTTCTACCATGGGATTTAAACCTGCATGTTCAAAATCTGTAGAGAAGTACAAGGTTTCCACACCTATGGAGAAACTTGAAAAATAAAATAAAAAAAACTTCTCAGACTTTACATAAAAGATAGTGGCATATGTCCCAATGTCAGGAATTTTGGTTGAGAGCCAAAACGGAGCGCATAGCCACAACAAGAGGCACCTTCTCCATTTGATGCAAAGGTGGAAATCCCACCCTACGCCATGTGTTTTAATCCCAGTTGGAAGTGAAATGGGGTTTTATCAGGAGAATGCCTTGGGAATCAAAACCATTTTCGTTTTGTGTTATGGGAATTGAGCACTGCCAAGTTTGCTCATCAGTGGAAAATGGGAGGAAAAGGTTTCGAAGCCCTCCCCCCAAATGCATGACCACACGTGCCCACACAAGTATCACTGGGAGCAGAAACTCATCCAGCCCCACCGACTTTTGTTTTTTTCTCCTCCACCTTTGTTTTACATGGAATTTATTACCAATTGTTGTTCTCCCCAGTCCCCACCTCACCCCCCCTTCTGGGCTCTCCTCTAGAGGACCGAAAGATGCGTTTGATCCGATGGAAGACTGACATCAACATAAGCCATCTGTCACACAAGATTCCTCTCAGTCATTGG
This sequence comes from Apaloderma vittatum, assembly GCF_000703405.1. Lineage (NCBI taxonomy): Eukaryota > Metazoa > Chordata > Aves > Trogoniformes > Trogonidae > Apaloderma > Apaloderma vittatum. The sequence goes on along the minus strand of NW_009695094.1, from coordinate 1,186 downwards.
TATTGAAAAGCATGTATTTGTTAAAAACAAATGTAGGAATCAAAGTGGTAAGGACACTTTGACCTTTCAAATAGATTGATGCCTGAAGTGTAATAGTAAAACTAATCTGCATGGTTATTTTAAGAATCAAGCTTGAGCTCTAAAGTAAAATGCAGATTATTTTTTCTTCCTCTCTTCCCCAGCTTAAAAAATATGTGAAATTCTATTGCACCTGGGTTGACCAAAAGCCGACATCCAGAACAAGTGCCACTATAACATCTAGTGACACCCTTGTATTATTAAGTTACAATATCTTACATAGCACGGAGCTCTCTGCTCCTTGTTCACCAAAAGGTGAGGATGATTTTTCTACATTCAATGTAGACACTATTCAAGACTTTAGAGCAATATGTTCACTGGCTGGCTTTGCTGCTTTTGTTTCTTAAGTAGTAGTATTCTTCTTGCCTGCTTTCCACAGGTACAAACAGTTCTCCATCCAACTCCTGGGTAACATCAGCCGCTCTGAATGTACTTCTTGATTACTACACAGCCGTGTCGAAAAACAGGGCAGGGCATATTTGGTAGAAGTGTCCACGTATTTGTTTTAGGGTCATAGGCTTCCATGTTTCCTAGAGCAGGTCCTTCGCTGCTAACGATCCCACCAGTGGCATAAATTTTTCCATCCAGAACCACGGCGCTGTGTTGTTTTTAAAAAAAAGAAAAAAGTTTTAGTTAGTGTTCTTACCAAATAGTTTCCTTTTTAGGCTTAAAACAAACCTGGTCTTTTTTAACGAGGGGTAAACAATGAATGCACCTTTTATTCTTATCTATGTGAAACCGTGTGAGCATTTCTCTTCTCTCTCCCTTTCTCTCCCCCAAATTATCCTATTTCTGTTCGTGCCAGGTAGGTAAACATTGTCTTTAATTTAAACAATAGAAATGAGTCCAAGTAAGATGCTTCTCCAGCCCACACATGGGATCTGCAGCAAATGTAGCCGGATGACATGTCCCTGTGACACCACGCACACGCAAAAACAATCCCAGTAATGCAGGGTCCCTGCTGCCTCAACTGGAATAAACCCTTGCTGCAAGTTACTCCTCTCATTATTAATGAATGCTGCAAAGCAAGGAAAAACCTCTCAAAAATGCTCTGTTGCCTCTTCCTCTTTCTTCTTTGAAGTCAGAGAGTTGTCGTCAATGGGGCAGA